>NC_137879.1:16368981-16615140 GCF_963924005.1 Protomyctophum bolini | reverse complement strand
GATGCAGGCCTAATTATTATATTATGTTCAAGTGTGTGTGTGATTCTGATCTGTCATCGCTGCGTGTGTTGACACTACACATACGCAGAAGAACTGGGAGGTGGAGGCACCAGGGGTGCACTGCCCCGGGCGGTGTGGTAATCCAGGAATAAGCAGAGTAAGCATGAACTCTGGTCAATACACATTCAACAAGGTTAATAGTCACATAATAAGAGTGCAGAGAAATGAGTAAAAAGTATTGCCTTGAAGGAATGTGAATTTCCCTTTTATAATGATTTTAAATGGAGAGGAGTGAGTGTCCTACCTGTGTAGTGACGTTAGGGTCTTTCTCCCAGTGGGGGAAGATATTTGTGAAGGTGAGAGGTTCACAGCCTGCTGTGATCAGGTAGGCCTGAGGAGGGCGCCGTGGGTTCTTCTCTGCAAACGACACACAAACACAATCATGTATTAATTAACAATATTTACCCAGGTTTCTATTTAAATACCAATGATGGGCCTCGTTCATGGGAGTGTGTGAGCACAAATCTGTGCTTAACTAAACCCTGCCGTACTGTATGCAAGTTTTATTTAAAGGTTTTATTTATAAAGGTTTGGGATTTATCAATATTTTCTTACTGTAGACCTCATGGTTACATGTGGCTGGGAACGAACAAAGTTGGGAACAAAGTAACAATCTGACTTTGTTCCCAATTGAAGATACTGAAAAGTTAATTCAAAGCATTTGATCAAAACGTCACTATTGTTTTGTGTGTTGGATGATTATGTCTATTCAGCAGTTCACTTTGTATGATATTAGCGCAGGGTTGACATTTTTGCACTAGAAAATATTTTATCTGGTATGGAAATACCATTATTGACAAAGGAGAGGAAGCCTGTACGTCCTCCATATACCGTATATATTATTTGCATTTTTGGTCAACATTATAGCCATGGCAACTTGTTCTTTTACTTCCTTTGAATCAGGACATTTGGGAAGGCTGACCTTTGCAGTACTGCAGTACAGTCTCCATGGCACACTTCCTCTGGTTGTCCCAGCGCATCTTGGCAGAGCCGGTGCACTGGGTGTCGTCAGGCTGCCAGCCGTTCCACAGGTACACCTCCATGCGGTTGTCCAGCAGGAATAATGCTGCCACACGGGATAGGAAGAGGGACTTTAGTTTGATTTGCCTGCTAGGAACCTCGGAAGACACTCGAATGGAGGATATTAGAAAGACATTTGCCATTTTCATTGTGGTTTCTTTCTCGTTATTATAAGTCAGGGGTTTTCAAACATGTTGAGAACCACAAAAGATCTCCCCCCTAATGATGCGACATGTTGTGAGCTTGTGAAGTTATTTCTGCGTGACCCTGAACAGGTTTAAGTGGTTAATTGGACTAACCGATTTAGTTTTTATTTACAAAGAAATCGATTCGAATTGTTGTTTCAATGATATAAAATCAAAGAAACATGCTTCATGATTATTCGATAAATTAAAAATATGTAAATCAATAGAACAGAACACACACACTAAAGAAACAGTAAGAGCAGTACCTGGCTGCTCTGCAGAGTAGAGGTTGTCCTGCAGAAACGGCATGGCCATGACGCCCTCTGTCACCCGGGCTGAACTCAGCTGCTCCTCCGCCTCGAACACCCCAGAGCTGGCACTGAACTTGAAGAGGCGGGGCGTGTAATTGTACTTCCCTGGATCTGCAACCAGAGATTACATTAAAGCATTAGCCGTTCAAGTGCCACTAATGGCTCATAATTTAGTAGTGCTTTGCAAGTATCAGATGCGTTGGTGACAAAGAGGCTAGAGCCACTAAAGTGTGATGAATTGTAATTGTTAGATGGAAGCTCTGACACAACTGTCTTCTGCAAGACACCGAGCCAAAGTCATTCCGGACATGGGCTCTGTGAACGAACGAAATTTCGCGCAAACCGACTGCACGGTTCAGCCAGAACTGCTATTTTTGGCGGAAGGAGAAGGAAAAAAAGAGACAATAACAATAAAGGTCCTTTAAAAATCCCAAACTATTCTAACCTTGGTTAGCAGCACATGCGTACCTTGAAGCATGCAGTCGTAAGCCTTCTTGTCCTGTTGACCTAGACCCTTCCAGAAGTCTGCCGGCTCAGAGCCCTCATCCACCTCCTCCACCTTCAGCCTGCTGCTGGCGCTCAGGCCCAGCTCCGAGGGACACCTGGCACAGGCACGCAAAGTATGCACAACATTGCACATGTTATTGGAGGTCCATCTGCTGACTTGTTAAGTCACCCATCCATACACACAAACACTGACCCACTTACTCATACAGTACATCCACATACAGTATCTATTTAGGACTGGGCAATATAAAGGTAGAGGTAGATATCCTCTGAGATTTGAGATATCGTCGTAATGTTGTCATACTGTATGTGGCATTGGGAAACCTCCAAATCAAATACCAAATGCCTTGTTAGGAGCTTTAACCACTCTGCTATAAGGACATGGAACAGCCTTCCCCCTGCTGGTTGCTGGAGACATTACATCTAGCAGTGTTCACAGCTTCAAGAAGAGGATGACTGTAATCCCACAAAGCTTTCATCCAACATTCACTTTACACATACTGTACGCCTGACTGAGTAGCTGCAGATCATTGATAGGCTCTTTGAATGTTTTTTTTCTCATAGCCTGTATCTATATAAGCTGAATCACTTATTTCACTATCACTATTTCGTACAAAGACAATTTAATTAATAAAAAGACACATTAAAACCGGGAAAGCATCTGTGTAATTTTATATTCAAAAATGGCAGATGTACAAGCTCACATTGCGTCACTTCCTGCCACTCTGCAAGCTTGCTATTTTTAAACATTTTTGAAAAATCTTGAAAGTTTAAGAACTACCGATTTAGAATCCGGTCTTAACAAAAAAAGGATATAGTCACAACATGATATTCTCGTCCCAACATCTATAGAGGCATTTCGTCAAAGTAGCGCGATAGTTGATTTGTGTCCATATCGCTTAGCCCTGATATCTTCACCCACCATTACCCGGGTGCTTTACCTCTGAGTGAGCTTCTCCACAGCCCTGTTGGCGACCTGCCTGGCACTGGCGTGGGCCTTACAACCGTGCCACAGGTACAGCTGGCTCTTGTGGGAGCCGAGCAGCACCAGGCTGGCACGGGACCGTAGGCTGGCACTGTGGCAGTCCACCTCCACCAGAGACGCTTCCACCGCTGCCTCACCGCGGACGCAGAACAATCTCCAGCCTCCTGGAAAAGAAGACGCCATCATGGAAAAGAAGACGCCATCATGGGCAATGATTAGAGGCTTCTGTTCCATTTGCATGCAGCCGTCTGACATGATGAAGGTTACGATGCCAAGATAAGGTAGATTAACGGCAAACAAGAAGGGATCGCACACTCTAGCTCCCTTAAAGTGACCGTTTTACGAAAGCATCCAAACAAGTGAGGTTTCTAGCAATGCTCTTCTTCGGAGAGCGGAATCTTGAAATGTCACTTGCTGTAATACAGTAGACAGTACCTTATTAAAAAGTCACTTTAAGGCAACTACAGTGTATGATACATCTCATTTGCCTTTGTTCTCTTTGTGGTTTGGGACCATCCTTCAAAAGGATTTTGGTTGTGCGCAACTTCTTTTGATCCCATAAGATGTAGATGATTCACGCCCCAAAATAATTCCACCTAATTGAAACAATCCACTTGTTCTGGCCTTAAAGAGTCAAGAACACAGACTCCAAAGGAGAATAATTATTATTGATTTAGGTCGTGAAACAAGTGTTCATTAATCACTTAACCTAAAGGATTATTTTATTCTAATTCTAATTATTTTATTCTATTTTTTTAATTTAACCTGTGTTGTCGGTGTTGTCCTCTCTACTGCCCTTGTGGAGGACCAGGGCTCCCTGGAAGAGCTGGAGGAAGCATGGAGGTTCCTTCCCTTGACTCACTAACACCTGGACAGCAACACACATGTGGAGAAGGAGAAAGGCAAACACCAATTAGCTGCTGACTGATGGATACAAACGGTGTATGAGAATGAGACTGATTTAAACTATTGTAAGACCTCTAAGATGTCATGAAAATATGCAATGCAATAAACACCAACAGAATATTTTACTCACTATGGTATATAGGCACACTCACCTGTGACCCTCTGTGGTTGCCCAATTCCACCGTCATGAGAGCTGATGTTCCCTTCTCACTGACACTGGACTGGTGGCCCTGCCAGAAGAAACAAGCGCTCCTCTCCCTGCCCGGCGTTCCGACACTTAACTCCCCTGGCTTCTGTCGCTTCCCCACTGAGAGAGACCACACCAACACAGCAAGAGTAAATCAATCAATCCAATAGCAGATCTACAAGCTCACACTGCATTGTTGTAGCGCAATTCATTAGATTGAGTTCATCCTGTGGTGCAATCTGTTGCCTGTTTCTAAAAACACAAATGTGGGATATGAAATATTTCCTTTCCCTTTTTACCTCCTTACATGATTTCCTGTTTTTCTTTATATAGAAGTGTATATTTGTACGTCTCTAAATGTTCTGAAAATGGTGGACCCTGTTGTAAACAAGTGTAATGTTTTATCAGTGTGTCGTCCGCAGTAACAGTCTTTGTATTGAGTTGTGCTTTATTTCAATCAGTCAATCATAAACTATTCATCAAATTGATACAGATAATCAATCCAATTCACATTGAATAATCTGTTTAGATGTATCATGTTGTATCATCAGAGATGCTGCATCATCAGAGATGAAGGATCCTAAAAAAGGATATGTGCCATTTACTTGACCAAAACTGGACTGATTGCACTTGTTCCATAATATGAGAAGAAATATTTTGAAATTAAATGTTTCTGACAGCCGAGTATGAATCACTTTCAAGATGTCAGTTTGGGTTCAGAAAGCTCAGTGATGGGCATTTATTTACCATCATTCTGCACTTCATTACCCTCCGGTGAACCGCAGGCCCTGCTGAGCTGCACGCCGACCCACATAACTCGCACAGGGGACATATCACCCCTCAACTATGTCTGCCAGCCATAGTAGCCCAACCCATTGCATCCAGCAGCCAAACCCAGTAGTCACTTTGAGTGGCACGAAAGCCACGGGCGAGACTTAACTGGCAACGTATGTCGGACATTGCTAACCCTAACCCTACCCCTAACCTAACCCTGACCTCACAGGGAAACAATGGGTGAGTCTTAACCGGCCATGTATGTCGGACTCTAAATTACATCATCATCGTTTGCTGTTGGCGCAAAAGTTGTGGCACAAGCAGGATTCAATACCAGGAGGTGTGGGTTGGGAGTCTAATAATTAGCGAGGCCAGCCACTGAGGCCGGTGCTGAGATGGGGCATTCGGTCTGTATTAGAATATGACAACGCCAAACTCATGTAAAAAGAAAGAAACTCCGCCAGAAGCCCCGCCCAATGGGGAAGGGGTAGGGGAGGGAAGGGAGGCATTCCCTCCCCATATTTCTGGCAGAAGGCCTTGACGGGCGATTTCTCCGTTCTGCACACAACTCACCCACGGTGGTGACGGAGTACGTCCAGCGGATGATGTACGCGTCTCCCTCGTGGAGCTGACCCAGACTCTCCTTGGCCAGTGCCTCCTCGCCGTGCTCCTTGATGTGCCAGGCGTCCACCTTCACGGTGCTCAGCTCCGCCTGCCGGCCGTCCTCCGTCCTGACCAATCCGTGGCCTCGCTGGACGTCCACGCCCTCCAGGGCGGTCCTGACGGGCGGCGGCTCGTTGTCCAGCAGTGCCTTGGCGTCGCACGGCCGCAGCTCCAAGTCCAGCGACGACTGGTGGCTGAGGTTGACTGGACTCTGAGCAGCATGCAGACACACGTACAGTGGAGGAGAGAGAGAGAGAGCATTCTTTAGACCTAGAATGTCTAAGCCAACTTGACCATGAGTGTAAAATGAACAAATGCAAGAGTTAGTCGAATGAATCAATGTAATAGATCATTAAAAAAAACATTAGGGCTATCATTTCTTAAACAAATTATAAAACAGGGCTTAAAAAAAGAAAGCATGCTTAGTATTGTGTAAGAGAATTATGCAGCACCCGTGAGAGCAGAAGCAGCTTTTCTCTCTCCCTTTTAATTTTACCCTACCCCTAACCCTTTGGCCATGCTTGGCATCTGCTTATGTCCGGGGACCACCAGTGGTCCTTGAGGGGGTTCCAGGTGGTCCCCAGCTAAATGATGGAAAGTTGGTAACCAAATGGACCCTTGTAGATCTTTAACTATTGAGAGTGTAAAATGAAACATCTGCATGACATAATGTACAAGAATTCTACACAAATGTTGAGTACATAATGGGCCTTGATGTGAAATGGGTTGAAACCCACTGCCTTAAGTCAAGGGTCGTTTTTTTTAGCCCTTCCTCGTGGTTTATCTTTCGCTACTCCCAGCTGTCCCTGACTTTTTCCTCCCCTCTGCAACACTTTACATACCGTACATGCAATTAACGTATGTAATTAATGATGCATTAATGATAAACTCATACATTCATTTATCATGAACTCGTCTGTAATTCCGAGTCGTCACCATTCATTTATGGTGAATTTAACCAAGTGTGATCCTCATTCCACAGTTCCACCTCTATGCCCAGAAGTGCTCATAGGCAGGTAGGAGACTAGTAACGAGGAGGATTGGTCTCTGAACGACCCTCCTTAATGATGACCATGACTTAATGATGAGTTCATGATAAATTAATCATGACTTAATGTATGAGTTCATCATTAATTCATCATGAATTTGCCCCCCTCAAGTATGGCATTAGCCTCTGTATCTGTAACTACTGTGCTGCCACTGGCGACTGACTTTCCCATGGCGTACAGTTCAGGATCAATCAGGATCTATACAGCAGCTGAAACCTCATTATCAGTGTGTAATTAAATATCCAAAAAAGGAAAGTAATTAAATTAATCCATTTTGGGCGGTAACCCCTTTTGGTGTTAGCATTATGTTATGCTTTAGGTATTGAAAAATAGCAGATCTGCTATTTTTGAAAAATCGAAGAACGACTGACATAGCTTTTTCAGAAAACTGTCATATTCAAACAGACATTTTTAGAATCTGATCTCAGGTCAAAATGGGTTAAACAAATGGTGGGTCCATTTCTCTCTTCTCTCTGCGGGAGTTCATATAGGGTTGAGGATTTTAACGAGTACCTTCACTTCCTCAGCCAGGGCCATCTCCTCCTTCTTCCTTTCAGCCCAGTCCAGGAACTTCTCTCTGAACAGCGCCGTCTCATTGTGCTCAGACAGCCTGCCAAACAGAGCCCAGCTGGGTCGACCCTCCCCCTGCCTGAAGATAGCACGCACGCACGCACGCACACACGCACACACGCACACACACACACACACACACACACACACACACACACACACACACACACACACACACAGTCTTAACATCTTTGTGAGGACACCAAAAGCAAATTTCATTCAAATAAATAAATACTAGTCGAACTTAATCCTAAACTCAACCACAACAACACAACTCCAACCTCATTGTAACCTCTTAACCATATTTTCTTAGGGTTAGTCCTAAGAAATAACCCAAACCCTTTTCCGACCTCATGAGGACCAGAAGAATGTGAGAGCTGTAATGACAAACTATTCCCACTAGAGGCCAGCAAATGAACACTTAATAAAAAAACAAGATCAGATGCACATTTCCATAGAGTTTCATACAGTAGATTCTATAAGCAGAAGAAGCACAGCACACCACTCCGTAAAATGTATAGCCTAGCCTAGCCGCACGGTCGTATAGCTGCCAATGCCAGACGTTTAATGTGGACACAGAGAATTAAACCAACATTCTTCAGGGTATGAAGAAGGCAATTGGTATAATTCTGTCCACATGATTAAATGTCTGGCAACGGCATTGGTATCCAAAACACTATGAGCACAAAACACTTTAGAGTACAAACAGTGTCATTATTCAATTAAACACATAACAAAATATAGGCAAATACTTTGTAATTATTATTCAATTATTAAAAAAATAAATATATATATATATAATTAAAAACATAAATAGCAAAAACAAAAGCCCATCTACAAGCTCACAGTGCATAACATAAGCTTGTAGATTGGCGATTCTCACTATTCTTCGTACAATAAAGTGCGCAGGCCTTAAGCGGGCACTACAGATACAGTTATGTCCTGCCTCGTAGAGAGCGGGCATTATTTGGGACTCACCGCGGGACGTCGTCATTGGTGACCGAGGCGTCCAGGGGGTTGACCCTGCAGTCGCTGTAGTCGTAGCTGCCGCCGTACAGCTGCTTGCCCAGCTTGACCGCCACCTTTCTGTCACTCAGTGGCACGTCTTTCCCGTGCCACACGTACACCTCGCCGCCGAAGTCAAACACCAGCACCTGGGGAGGGGAGGGGGGAGAGGAGCGGGCCTGCAGTGTTGGTTTCGTTGACTAAAACTATGACGAAAAAAGTCTGTCGACTATCTTTTTCGCTGATGAAAATTAAATGGAAACTAAATGAAAACTAACTTCGTTTTACTGACAATTTAGTCAACAATTAAAAACTTGACAAAAAATGTTAGGGCGCGACTAGTGGAGTAGTGAGACCCAGTTTTATGTGGGGTGCATACTTAGTTTAGACTAGTCATTGGTTAGACATGGGTTAAGGTTAGGTTAGGTTTAGGTGTGCTGCCCCGTGGGAGGTTAGGTTTAGGGTGAGGGTTTGAGATAGGTTGTAGTTGTAGGACTGATGACTGGTCTAACCAAATGATTAGTCTAAACTAAGTACTGTCTAAACTACTAAGTACTGCACCCGTTTTATGTGGGTTGCATTCTGAAAATAGCAGATCTACAAGCTCACGTGTTGTGAGCTTGTAGATCGGCTATTTTCAGCATGCAACCAAGTGTAAAGTCAGCCATTACCATGCCATCAACCGGTCTGGCCCCCGCAGACCGGTCTGGCCCCCCCCAAGCACTGTGTGGCCGTTTTGCAGAAGCTGATTGGCTCTTTTTGTTAATTTGGAAGAAAAACTCTCTCTCGCTGTTAACAACACCACCAGCGTGTGTCCAAATGGAATTTGGTTCCATTTGTACTCTCTCAGAGTTAAATAAGCACTGAGGTATAGATGGTATCTGTGGCCTAATTGCCTGGCCAAACTGGGGGTTTCTAGAAGAAGAAAAAAGAAGTAGAGGCGTAGTAGAGGCGTTACCTCTTTGGAGTTGAGCAAGGAGACACTGGGAATGGCGGCCCAGGCGTCCTGGTGAGGGACCAGCTTGTCTCCCAGGAGTCTGTAGACGCCGATGGAGTCCAACACGCCGCTCTCATACAGCTCATCCTCCTCTGGCTCCCCGGCCCCTGATATACACAGAGGTTAAAACATGTAAAGGTATTGTACAGGATATTCATAAAACAAAACCTTTTGTTTTAGATAGTAATCATCAGTAACATGGGTCTGGCGGTCTCTCCAGCTCGGGTACAGGCTTTAGTTCCGACATATTGGTCCGACTGTCATTAGACCGACAACCTACCACAAGCCCTAACCTAACCATAACCGCAAGCACGGGAGAAGTGCATGTCCGACCGCTGTTTCCGCATGTCGGACCTTTGGTGTGTCGGATCTGCGTGTGCAACCCTCCAGCTTTCAGTGGGGATGTTCAGCCAATCAGGAGAGAATGTATAAATGTTATAGTGTTCCAGTTCCAACATTGTCCGCTCATTTCTTTGTATCATCGCAAAGAAATTAGTAATTTCACTTCTCTGCTGCTGTATTATTTCTCTCTCCTGATTGGATAAAATTGGTGTCTCCGATCGGAAAAAATGCATTTTATGTTTACTAAAAGAGCTGGAGAGATGGAGACTAGAGACCCATGTTACTGAACAAACACTCACAACAATGATTGCTATCACAAAATAGAGCGTTTTAGCACTTATGTTAACCGACAACAAAATCACGTACTGCGCCTATAAAAATGAGAAAGGAGGAATAATCAGACAAGAGGGACTTTAAGTGAATGGAAATGAACGTGCTCATGGATTGTGCAAGATAGCTCTAAAAGAGCTAGAGGGGCCGCTAGAGAGTGAGATAAATGTTCTATACGTATGGGTCTGTGTCTGTTTATAGCGTTATATGTGCCATATACAATAAAAGGTTCTTTGGGTGGTCCATATGTGTTTAAGTGATGATGCGATCCACATATGGTGTGTGACATGGGCTACACCCGTAATGGGACTGCACCACCACTCTATGGCAATATATCTGTCAAATTGTGTGGATTCCAATAACCTGAACTATGTGTGTGTGTGTGTGTGTGTGTGTTCATTCGTGCGTGCGTGCGCATGAGACATTTTTTACACCTACCATCTACGCCAGGCTCCAGCTATCATAAATTCAGATATCCTGGCTTAACGTATTAACATTTCTCAGTCAAACCTCAAAGAATAATATTCTGCAAACATAGCGTGTTAGTATTCCACTGGAATACTACTTGGAATCCATTGGAATTAAACAAAAAGATAATAAACAGAAGGCTCTGATTCAAAACAACAGATATGAATGTGTCAGTACCGCTATACTGGGTCTTTCCTCCCAGCAGAGTCCAGAACTCTTTGGCCCATCTGCTGTCTGTGTTGATGCCCTCTTCCAGGACAGTCACTTGGGGTGCTTTACAACCCATGTCCCTCTTCGCCTGCACAAATGATGCCATCTCTGACGCCTGGAGACAGAGACACAGACACAGAGTAGACACAGACAAACACACAGCATGAACTTTGATCCCAGATATTGTTGGCCTTTTTTATGATAACAGTTCTGATACAGAATATATAGGCCTATATAAAAAAAAGAGGTCCTTACACAGTCCTTTCGAGTGTGTGTGCAAATGCAAATGTATTTTTTCAAACCGAGTGATCTTGTGTCAAGATACATCACACACACTGCCCACCCAGTGTGCATAGACGGTTAGGGTGAAAAAACGCACCTTGGCTTTCTCGATGACGTTGGCAAACTCGCCACTCCACATGAAGCACTGTTTGGGAGTGATGAGCAGGAAGCAGTCGCCGCTGTTGAGAGAGTGGGCCGTGGGCTCCACCAGCCGCACCTGGACGTGCCTTCGACCTGCACGCCACACAGACACACACAGACACACACACACACACACACACACACACACACACACTGTGAGAACACAGCTACTGTACACACTTCAGTGATCCACAATTCCACATGTCCACAGGCGTTGACAAATATCATTAGTCAGAATAGTCACAGATAGGGAATTGCCAAGAAAAGGCCCTGGGAAATATTTTGAAACGAACACATGCAAAAAAGTATATCAAGCCTTTAAGCCCAGTACATGCTCCTTCCAACGTCCGGAAAGGGGAAGGAGCGTGAGATTTTTTTAATTTACCATGGTGATGTTTGCTGAGAACTAATTATCTTTTTCAGGAACGCCCTGCTTCTGAGACTGAGGGCTCAGTGCCTTGCTCAAGGGCACTTCAGTATGTACTGATTGATTTAATACTTTCGAAAAGGTCGAAAAGGATTAACACAAGAAGGTCCTTGCAGACTTGTTTCCATTGAGGTCCTACATACAGTATGTATTGGCCTTTAGAAGCCCAGTTTTCTCAGTTACTGACTTCATCATTGATACCATCATACATAATGTCCACTCTCTCTCTCTCTGACCTTTGATGCGGATGAGCATGAGCTTGTTGAAGGGCAGGGTGCTGTTGTTGGTCACAACTTCAGTGGACTTCACGCTGCGCAGGTTCACCTTGCGGAAGTTCTCCTTGCTGGCCAGGCCGGCCAAGGCCACGTCGGCTAAGTTGGACTTGGAGTGCTTTGCCACTGCATAAGATAGAAGACAGAGTCCTTATAAGACCAAACCTTTTCAGCCCAGACACAACAACGTAGTGCCTCCCCAGGACCCGAACGTACATATGGGTCCTGACCCAGTGTAGTGCCTCCCCAGGACCCGAACGTACATATGGGTCCTGACCCAGTGTAGTGCCTCCCCAGGACCCGAACGTACATATGGGTCCTGACCCAGTGTAGTGCCTCCCCAGGACCCCAACGTACATGTGGGTCCTGACCCAGTGTTTAGTGCCTCCCCAGGACCCGAACGTACATGTGGGTCCTGACCCAGTGTTTCGTTATCAGCTAATAGAGGGTGAATCCACACCTGAGAATGATTCATCACATGCTGTTACATAAACACCATAGTGCTCTGACTTATAAGCCCTTTCTTTTGGGGTCATTCATAGAATTGTGTTTGTCGCTATAGCTAATAATGTAAGATTCTACTGTGAGAAAGTGTGAGAGAGCAAGCATATAAATAAGCCTAGTACTGTAGATAAGGAGTGAAAGGGAAGTGGTTTTAATTTCTTCTTTCATGTGAGTAATTTCTAGTTGTCATTTCCTGTTGTTGTAAGCCTCTGCGGTACCACTCAGGTCAGAATGTCTTTTCGACGCAACGAGAACTGAGTCAAAAAGGAATAATTACGTATCCGTCATACACAAGATTAAATTCTTTGTCGAGTGATTCCTCTCAATGATCATACGTCTTTGCCAGATAACGGCAGGCTATTGCCAAGATTTCTGGAGCCTGTGTCAGTCGAATGGTTCTTTGGGACGGTGGTTCGAAATCTAAGGTCACACGAAATCTAAGGTCACATGAGAACGTTCAAAAAGAAAGCTAAGCAATGTAACTCTTCTCCCTTCTTCTGGCTGTGGAATGCACTTCCAAGTTCCCATTGCAATCAGAACTGCAGACTCACTCCCAATCTTCCGCCGTAGTCTGAAAACCCACCTCTTCAGACTCCATCTTAGCCCGTAGCATTTGCCCTAGCCTCGACAACTTTACAGGCGTATGCAAAGGCTCAACTTATGTAACTTAGACACTCTATAGTATATATGCATACTTGCATAGTTTCATTCATATTATATTCCACTGTTAGGTTCTTAGCTTACGTATGATTAATGATGACGTTTTGATGATGTATTACCATGTTTTTGTTACTGTGAATCGCTCTGGATTAAGAGCGTCTGCTAAATGCCTAAATTGTAAATTGATGATGAGCCATTATGCATTGAAGAACAAGAGCTTTATTCAAACTCCAGTCATACTGAGATCAATTGGAATCAGTGAGGTTTAGATTGACCCCCCCCCAGCACGGCCAAGGCCGATGGCTACAGTATTATAATGAAGTTGAATAGAATTTGATGATGTGAGTGTGATCGGAAGGTCACACGAGGAAGTACTTACTCCTCTCCACTTGTATCCTCTTGGTCTCCACGCTGGCCACGTTGAGTCTCTGTTCGGTGTAGACCTGGCGGATGTCGTTGCGGGCGGCCAAGGCCCTCAGGGGGTTCCTGGAGCCCTGGTTCCTCCTGGCCGGACGCACAGCTCGCTTGTGCTCCGTTACAGCGGAGGTCAGCCTGAACCGCGAGAGCGCACACACACACACACACACACACACACACACTCATTAACATGTTGGGGTATCTGTTTAATTGTTATCATTAATGGGGTATTGGGGGTGTTTTTGAATTATTATCATAAACCTACACTAGGATATTTCACTTCAAATTAAATCAACACAACAATTTTAAAATAAATTATGGAAAAATCGCGTCCCATCGTTTGTTTCATTTGAAAGTGAAATAACCCTATAACCTACATTGTGGTATGTATGCATTTGAATGATCATCATGAACCTACATGGGGGTACCAGGTGCAATCTGGCCCAGGTCCTCCTCTGTCATAGTGATACTGGAGTTGAGTGCCGTGGGGGAGATGGCCTTGTAGAAGCTGCCGAACGTCTCCTCGTCATCCAGGGTCATGACCTCCTTCTCCGTCTCTGCCATCACCTCGATGGTGGACGTCCTGCTGGAACTCACGCCTGACCCGCCGCCGGAGGAAAGGCAGGAAACAGGAAGAGTCACTGAGAATGCCTTTGAAGATGTGCGATTTCATACCGTAATGTTTTAACCTCTTAAAACCCCAGCATCCGTATTCTGGACGCTCACAGAAAATAGCAGATGTACAAGCTCACAATGCATCACATTGTGAGCTGTAGATCTGCTATTTTCTGCGAAGATATTTAATGTACAACGGAAACAGAAACTGGGATAGAGCCCAGAGGGACTCCGGTTAACCAAGAATAGGGTTTCAGTGGCTAATCAGGGTTATGCCGATTCAAAGTCACACAGTATAGTGTATTAACACATACAGTGTATGTGTTAATACACTATACTGTGTGACTTTGATTGTGTATGTCATACACCATGATATTCAATGAATGACACCATGTCGGGGGAAAAATATATATAAAGTTGAATATATTATATACAGTAAAGTGGCATATCCATTGGCTAGAGTGTTTGATGCTGTAATACCAAGTAAATGTCTTTATTCACATGCATTATTAATCACTAATATTCACTCAAATTGACTATAATTTCTGCACGGCGAATACAGGAAATTGAACTTTGGAACGAGGTTACATTATGGATGTGAAAGCCAAAAGTGGAAGTAACATTGAGTTCACCACTATAATGTCCTTTCACTGGCAGTGATTTCAAAACGACAAGCAGCCAGAGGAGTAATACAGTACCTTTATTATGGAGTTTGTCCAGGAAGGACTCAAGCTTGTCCAGCCTTTTATCCCCTTCCACCTTCACATCACTTCTCGTGGAGATCTCTGTCCAAGCAAGAACCAGGCAACAATGTGTTAATGTTAATGTTTCAATCTGGGATCCCTTTTTTGGGCATGCCATTATTGGCATGTGTTTTTTTTCACACATTTGAGCAATTTGTAAATCTGCAAGCTTGCATTACATTGTGAGCTTGTAGATTTGCTTTTTTATTTAAGCCTTTATTTGACTACAGTGACAGTGGAGAGAGTATGGAAATGACAAAACAGCAAAATGATCCGACCGGCCTTCCTGGCCTCGCTTGTTCAGGGCAAAACATTTGACTATCTCAATTAGTATTTTTACATTTTGGAAAATACAAAATAGTTTTTTATTTTATTGATAGTATCAAGTGAAGATGGACATGAAAGAGGGAGAGAGAATCCTGGCTCCTCCTGTCTACATGTCGAAGTGTCCTTGGGCAAGACACTGAACCCCAAATTGCTCCCGATGTGCTGGTTGGTACCTTGCATGGCTTCCGCCCGCAATCGGTGTATGAATGTGTGTGTGAATGGGTGAATGTAATGCACAATCTATGTAAAGCGCCTTGGATAAAGGCGCTATATAAATGCACCATTTACCATTTACCAAAAGGGGAGAGACATGCAGTAGGTCGTCATGAACGGGACTCTAACACGCAACACGCTGTCAGGCATGCGCCTGGACCACTTGGCCAGTGGGCGCCTCACAAAATAGGCTTAAGTAGTTATGTAAATTACTACTTGTAGATCAGCTATTTTCAAAATAGTAATGAAAAAGGACGAGTTTTGGACATACAAGGTTTCCACCTGACAGCAACGATGTGTATTTATTTCCAACAATTATCTGTACCTTCTTGTGGCTTTACAGGTGTAGCAGAAGACTTCTTGAGGTGGATGAGAGGAGACTCATCTGAAACCAGCCCTGGTGGAACACAACAACATCATCACGTCACTCTGAGACGTTACATCATTGGGCCCAGAGTTAGGCCCGTATACATCGGCACAGGTGAATTCTGCCATTCTTTGTTTGCTCTTAGGATTAGCGTACACCGACCAACAATAAACTTCCACGGCACTGACAAAGTACAAAAGATACATAGATTCATACTGATGTTCTTTCATTGGCTGACGATGTGTCATATAATTATAGCCTTTGGGGTATTTTACATCAGTGTACATTTGCTCATTGTGAAATTTGTCTGCAGAACAGGACACTTCCAACACACAGACTGTGCAGACTGTTAGGTTGGACTGGGGTCAGTTAGGATTCCCAGATGTCCTCTCTATGCCCACTCAGCTATGGCCACCATGTCCTGTAATTGAGTCTGTAATTTGCAATAATTTGACAAAGATCTGCGGATTTCTGCACATTCCTGTTGTATGATATTATGACTCACTATCTACCACATAGTGTTGTGTAGTTTCAATGTCCACAGGACTACAAAGACCATTGCAAGGATGTAGTCATTAGTTGTAAACGTAAGCACTTCTAGAGTAGTGGTTCCCAAACGTTTTAGCCCGTGACCCAAAACAGAAATTAAACATTCTCCCGGGACCAGTGAAAATAGCAGATCTACAAGCTCACAACGCACCACTCTGCTTCGCGCTTCGTTGTGAGCTTGTACTGTAGATCTGCAATTTTCACTACTAAACATTTGTTTTCTAATCTAATTCATGGAATTTTAGATTTTTCCTTTCTTTCTTCCTGAAATGATTGAACTTTTTCATGAATGTTTTTTGTAAATATTTTGAATGAAATAATTAAAAACGTAATGTAGGAAACAAAAAACAAGGGAACCATACAAATGTTTCTGCGACCCACACATGGGTCCCGACCCACTGTTTGGGCACCAGTGCTCTAGAGTAGACCACATCACTGGTCCATGTTGAATAGAACACACTAATGCACAGATAATGTATCGGAAGATGCAGAGTGAGATGGTTACATCATGGTTCATCAGAGAGAGAGAGAGAGAGAGAGAGAGAGAGTTACTGTTGCTCTACCTCTCTTGGCCATGCGTCCAGCTACAGTGAACTGAGTGGAGTCATTAGCGGCTCCTTTCCCTCTGCTCTTCCACGCCTCTTCCTTCTCCTGCAGGACCTTCATCCTGTCTGCCAGCGACGTCTTGGTCTCCACATCAGAGCTGGACTTCTGACACACCCAACACAACATGACACCAATTACTCTTACTGGCATTGTCATTGTCAAACTACAACGCTACAATCCTGGATTTATTTTAAAGGGATACTCTTTGTGTCTCCATAGGGTACCACTGCAGCTCATCAAATGTATTGGCTTAGGAATGTGCCAAAAACAAAACAAATGTCAATTAATTCAAGTCTAGATGGGTTGAGTAATCGGTCGAAAAAAGTTACTTTAATGAATAAAACATCATTTTAACCAATCTGTATGGCCGCGTGTGCCAACACAATGAAACTAGCACATCTGCAGTGTTTGGTGGTGGTCTCCCTACTCTTCCATTGAGAAATATAGACCCTCACCCTGGTGGTGCCTGGGTACTAGGGCACCTACTGGTTGGATGTCAGTGAAGTAAATGTAAGCATATTATGCACCAGACATGCATTATTAGATTATTATTCAGCATAGTATATAGGTCTTAAGTGGTTAAACAAGTGGTTAAATAAAGCAAAATGAATAAATGCAGTCAGTAATGGGCCATCCACAACCATTTTTTTTACCACTTTCCATTTTATTCATTGAGCGATAGAGAGCGTGGACAAACACAAAACAAAGACTCCCGTCTGCTGGGACTGAAGGACGGAAAATGTAATGTAGCAACATGACAAAGATCTGCTGATTTGTGCACATGTACTGTATATAAACGCTGCATGCCCTGAGAGAAAAACCACACACTGTGTTTCATCAGTCAAAACTCATTCTTACGATCAAAAACATGATCAACTTTGGGTCTCGGTAGAAAAACAGAGAGAGAAAGAGAAAATAAAAGACCCCAAAACATAACTGTGGACTTGGTTCATCCATCAAACACGTGTCTGTGGCGATTTTTCACAGTGATTTACTCCGCCTGATGTTTCTGCACCTGAATTCCACCATTAAAAATGAATTACCATGGCTGTACTCCGGAGGCCCCCGGTTCCCACTGCAGCCCAGGAGCACTTTCACAGTTATTAATGATATATTCCACTGTTAAATGTCCACGACGTGTTTTTACTGGCCCTGGGATGTATTTACAGCGGCTGCCATCGTTTACTCTTTCGCCAACGACAAAGCTATTCATCTGATCTACCAGGCCTGCCGATTCCTGAACCAGACAGCCTGGACGCAAGCAGCAACCACAGTAGAGGAGACAAATATGCCTTCTGTTGTTTGATTAATGGGGAATATAATGACACATTTTGCTCAATCAAACCATGTCGCTAATTATCTCGGCTGAGATATATAAAACACATGGCTCCGCCACGGCGAACAAATGAAACAATGGGGAAGAAGTGGTGAAGAAACAGTTGTATAAGCTTCATTTCATATTACAAATAACAGATGTTCAAGCTAACACGCTAGGTAACTTGTGTCGCGCCGCAACACGTTGTCAGCTCATCAACTAGTTTCGCTCATTCTGAAGTGGTTAACGTGAATCACAAAGGATACGGGTAAAGATAATAAGATACATAAATCCCTGGCACAAAACATTTTAAGATGGGGGGTCCGCGGCCAAATACATGGCACATTTTGCAGGGGGTCCTTGCTCCTTGGCACAAAAAAGTTTGAGAAGCCCTGATTTAGAAGGCATGTGTAGAATCGGCCTAAGGTCTTAATGGGTAAAGGGAGCAGGACAGCCATGTGATGGATGGGTGTGATGGGGGCCTGCTCCTCAGAAGCACTCATCAAAGTGGCTGAGAGACTGTTGATCTGGGGAGGTCTGCTCACTCTCACGTAGTGCTCAGGGCTCTGAAGAGGCAGCGTAAACAGTCAAAGATGTCAGCGAGCGGCGTGACAGAGGCCACAGCGATGGATTACGTGATGAATCCACAGCTGAAGCCACGATGTCAACGCGGATTGAGAACAGCAGTGATGAGGCGTGACAACAGTAAGCTCTCTGCCATTAAAGTGGTTTTACTAAACACAATTAGGGTCACTTTTCATGATTAGTAACAGGTCTTGGCTTCATAAAAAAAAAAAATGCTGACGTCTTCTAGAGACTCAATAAATATAATATTTTTAGTAATTCATGTAGACCTGTCCATTAGGCTTTTTTCATATATAACGGTAACCTAAACGTTATAATGAAAACAAAAGATATAGAAAATGTTCTCTGTAGAGGACCGTAGGAAAACATTAACTCCAAGTTAACACATGAATAACTATTACTTTTCAGGATTCCAATTCCAAAAGATGCACCACATTTTGAGTAGCATGCTACTTTTGTCTGTCACAGTAGTATGATGAAGTAGGCCGTATCATGGCATTCATTTACGAAAAGAACATGTCCAAAGTCATAATCACAAGTCAAATGTCTGAGATTTTGTGAATATAATTTATCTATTGCGTCAACTGGCCCCAAAAAGTGTTGTTAAAAAGAGAATTCCCGACTTTCCCGAAGTTTGATCCCTGCACGGCTGCACCAACAACCGATGTATCCATTTATAGTAACCACTGCCTAATCAGAATTCATTGCATGTTACTTACTCGTGATGAAATTCTCAACTAAATGCAATTCACCGTACACACAAACGTGCATGCATTACATGAAATGGAGGCCCCTGTACTGTATACTGTACATACAGTAGCAGTACTAGATGCTGTTGGAGATATGCCTCTGCTCCATGACTGGATTCTTTCAGTTTAACTCTGAGCTTCAATAATGGTCATAATAGGTCTGAGGAATCTTAAGTGCTGGTTTGACCATATATGAATGCAAGAACATGCAGAAGTGTGCAAACAGTATATAGACCTACATTATGCTTCCACTGTTTCTCTTCACTGTCACACACACACACACACACACACACACACACACACACACACACACACACACACACACACACACACACACACACACAAATAGCATAGTACACAGTGGCATAACAGACTGCAGGGCAGCCGCACTGAGTGGTGTGTGTTTTCAGTCCCATCAAAAATAAATGAACACACAGCAGTACAGTTGGAGTGTCCATTATCGTGCCACTATCTCTAAGGCACACACACTCACAAACACTGCCAAGCCCCCCCGTTAAAGCCAGAAGCTCAGCTCTGCTGAAGCTCAGCTCTGGCTATAACGAGTCTGGAGTCTATCAGAGAGGGGAAATACCTTGGCCTGACAGGACCCAAGAGACAAGAGAGGAGAGGAGCGCAGAGCCGAGGCACTGGGCCTCAAAACGCCCACAGGAAACCACTTTACTCTGCCCTGCTTCACTACAGGCAGCGCCGCGGGCCAAACCACAGACACAGATATCTACCATACAACCACAATCGTGTAATGAAAAGCAAATAGTGTTGTCAACGCCGAGGTGTCCGTGGGTTCGGGACGAGAGTGATCACAGCTCGGATACAGAGAAAGACAGAAAAAAAGAGCTCATGTCAAGGAGGACCATGCGAAAAGGTATATATATATATATACATGCAAGACACATTTACTTACAGTGCACATGCAGGCACGCGCACACACTCACCTGAAGAGACTAGCATAGGTTGACGGGTGGGTGGCAAAGTCAAAAGGGTATATAAGGTAGAGCCTGGAGGTGAAGGCTGGAGAGGAAAGGAAGGAAACTGGGGGGAAAAGAGGAGGAAGGGCGAGGTAGGGCTGGAGAGGAAAAGAGGAGAGGAGGGCAGCTTAGAGATCCATCCTAGAGAGTCCCAGCTAGAGTAAAGAGAGTTTCCAGCATGGGTAGATCAAAGAAGCAATGAGGGGGTCATTTGAAACCTATACTGCAATATCCTTACGTGTTAAATTAATACTGAAGATTTGACTATCTAGGTCAGACTACTAAAAGGGAAAGACCAGATTTTGACCATCCAAAACAGAAACGGTGTGTCTGTACTCACACTTGTGACCATAATGCGCTTACTACAGCGAGGTGATTGGAAACCCCAGTAGTCATGATGCAAGCGCAAAATGGCTGCTGTGCGAACTGATTAACGGAAACAATGGGCAACGCCTAATTACAACGTATGTTCTGTAGGAATATGTAAGGGTTGGGAAACAAATAAGAACATGCATTATTATGAGTACGACATTTGCTCTACCACAGAAAGAACTCTTGAACATGAACGGGCAGATGATACCGCAAACTGTGCCTTTAAAAATAGCAAGAGTCCTCTGGCACACATCACCATTACCCTGTGTATATGCCCCCCACCACCCACCCACCCGTAAGTGCATTCATTATCTCCAAGACATTTCCCGGGAAGCAACACACTAGGGACATAATTTTCAACCAGCCTTCTCAAGTTGTGATGGCTGACAGTGCCCAAAGGGGACCTGCAGGCCAGGACAACAATTGGTTCTCATGGCTTACAGGGGGATTGTGAATAATAGCAATGAGGTCACCGTTATTGTACTCAGGCCAAAAAAATTATGAAAAAAGGAATAGGCATGGACTGTGAACAGCACCGTGGACTGAACAGCACCGTGGACTGAACAGCACCATGGACAGATGTCAGGCACATGACTCTCATACCTGAAGCATGACCTGCACATGTTCAGTGAACGACATTGGTTTTTTTTGCCTGTGCGGCGAGAGCCTTTGACGTAAAGTGTGTGGTAAAGCTTCAGGTTGCCAGTAAAAACAAAAAAAGTGACGGCTTATTATAAACAGCTGTCGCTCAAAAGGAAAAACGCCCACATTTTTGGGGAATATAATTTCCAATAACAAGGCCTTGCTTCATTGAAACATATGAGTTGTGAAAAGAAAAGACTTTGAAAATGTTGTAACGGGAAACATCTGGAGCGGGTGGGAGAAGGTGGCCATGGTGCGTGCCATGCAGTCCTCAGACATCAACTGAAGAACAGTGCAACGCCCCAGCTTTGTATGAGACCAGGCTCCAGTTTGTGCTTTCCTAATGCGAGATCCTTCTCGTTACAGACGGATGCAGGGGCAATAGATCCCTGCACAACAAGTTTCAGGATAGTCACTAAAACACGTGTTTTCTTGGCAATCAATAAAATCTGCAAGCAAAAAGAGAAAACTCTTCTTATGGGTAAAATGACCTAATGCTTATTATTTTCATACAAGTGAATTGTAGGTCACCACTGCATTACATAGTTTGCCAAAGCATGTCGTATATACAGCACTCATCCAAATTAGCTAATCTCAGCGTATTTCAGTAGCACTGTGCGTTCCGGACCAATGACACTGGCAATGATCTTTGACAGATTAAAAGAACAAATCCACAAACATTTTGGAAGGAGAGCTTGGCCTTTCCTCAGGCGTACCCAAGGAGCATTTTTTTGGTGCAGTGAGTGGAATAGCGCTGAGTTTATGGTTTTAGCATTGGATTTGTCATAAAGGAGACAGCCAGTACAGATGACATCATCTTTCGGTATTCAGCTGACAATTTGCAGGGATTTGTTTGGAATTTCTTTGCTGTCTGCAAACGTTTAAGATGTGCCTTTGCCAGACTACGAGTGGATTTATCCTAAGGTTAGCTCATCATTGGAAGGCAGATGAGCTCAAACCAAAATCCCTCAAGAGAATCGCTGATGTTGCTCGACATCAAGCCAAGAAGTGGGTCCTCGTACGTAAATAAACGTGACATGATTCGCCTCAAACAAAACAACCAATTTAAAAAGCAAGCTTGGTCAACAATGGTCATGGAAGAATTGCAGTGCAGATTGCCTGTGAGATGTGAATAAGAAACAGATCGAGTGGGAGAGCTTTAAAAAGGGAAGGCATTCCTTGTTGGTGAAATAGTAACGGAGGGTGAGGAACAACCCATGCAACAGATGTGCCCACAGAGAACACCCAAAACACCAGTGTGGTGGTGGTGGAGGTACGTAGTGTGGGATTTTATTTTTATGGGGCGGAGGCGTGCTCCCCTCGCTGGGAGAGTGGCTTTAAGCTGCGGATCTCTGGATTTGGCATCAACGCCACTCCCAAATCCTCCTCCTTTTACAAGTCCTCCACCCCCAAGTCCTGCCTCCCCACCCCCACCTCCCACTCGGGGAGGAAAACAAGCTGATTCAGCCAGAGGAGGGGAGAAAAGCATACCCCTCTCAGTCTCCTGCATGCAGCCAGCCTCCCCTCATCACCAGCAATGACTCATTCATTCCCTCTAACTGTGGGGAAGCCTCAACATGTGGTCAGAGTCATCAGTGTCTAAATTAAATGAGAGGTACCCCTGTACTATACATGATTTTATCATGCCTCTCACACTGACAGACTCTGGTCACCTTCATAACAGGACCAAAACCTAGCACCTTGTAGACAAGTGTCTATTTTGATTGTATTAACCCCGCTGTTGATGGTGGCTATTCCAACACACGGCAATACAAGGGGGGTCAGGGTTGGGGTCTATACCTTTTTCTTCCAGGCGTTCTCTGCGTCATGAAGCTGGTTGAAGCGATCAGCCAGGGACTTCTGGACCACTTCTGTAGGCTTGGGCTTCTTCAGTTTGCTCTTCCACTCTTCTTCTCCGCCAGTTAACTCCGTCATTCTGCAAATAGAGCAGGATAACAGACACTTTAGTCCAATCAAAGGAAGATTTGTCGCTTTTTTTTTTACTTCTAGGCAGCCCTCCTACAGTGTGTACAGTATGTCCTTTCATTACTTAGTATATCAGATTGATTTGGGATAATCTTCTTTGTAGAGGCTGCTGAATGGATTTAAGCTGGCTCTGAAGTTCCTTGCACATTGGGAAGGGTTCCAGAAGTCTTAATTTGGGGTGAGAGCTGTCTTCCTGTGATCTCTGAGAAACTTCCAACCACTCATCCTCAGAGAAGCCCCCCCGCAGTAGATAAAACCGCCAACACATCTCCAAATGGCAAGCAGCACAATCCTGGGAAAAGTTGTGTAGCTCTGGGATCACAAAGGAAACAAATCCCCAGGACTTTTCTGTGTTATCCTTTTAGCCATTTAGCCAAGTGTTTTACTATAGCTCTGTGCTGTTTACAATTTTGACTAATAAAGTATTCAATCAACCAAAACCAAAACACCCCTCTCCCCAAAGAAATCCCATCTACCTCACTCCTATCAGTTTACCTCACACTTTCATATTATACATAAAGCTAAAAGAATCACAGCCGTGTGAACTGAGCGGTGCAGGCTACTCAACAAAAAGTTGACTTCATTTATGTTCATTAATTTGTACATAGATGCTCTTTAAGTAGCGTGTGTGCTGTATGATGTGACGCCGTGCGTGCATTCTGACCTGTGTTTGAGCGCGGAGCTCATGCTTCCGTCCAGGCTGCCCTCCAGCTCGTCGCCGTCCTCAGACACAGACGGCGTCTTCTCCAGAGAGGTGCTCTCCTCCAGGCTCTCGTCGGGCGAGGGGCTCCGCATCTCCTCCAGGCTGTCCCCGCTGCTGCTACCGCCGCTGACGTCCAGGTCCTCCCTGGGGAGGCTGAAGCTCCCGCCGTCGGTGCTGTCGTCCATTAGCGCTGAATCTTCGTCTCTTTCCTCCTCGCCTTTCTCCTCCTCCTTCTCCTCCTCTTCCTCTTCCTCCTCCTCCTCCTCCTCCTCCTCGTCCTCCCAAGGGTCCTCCTGTTTGTTGTCAGCGTGTTGGCCAACGGTGAGGCCGCCGGGCTGCTGGGATGGACCGCTCTCGGGCGTCGTTGACCTCTCGCTGTGGTCCGACTCGATGCTGGTGGAGCGGCTCTTCTTGAGGATTCCCTTGATGCTGCGAGTTCCAGAGTCTTGGCGCTGCAGCTGGCTGGGAGGGGATGGCGGCGGAGAGGAGAATCTGTCCTTTGTAAAGCGGTGAGTTCTGTCGGAAGGCTGAGGAGACGAGGGCTTTAACAGAGAGACGGAGAGATAAAGATTAACCGCCTTTGTTCATGTCCATGAGAGAATTAATAGATAACAGCAATGAGTCGCTTTGTTGGAATGCATCCACTCACTTAATGGTACTAGTGTCACTAAGTTTTGTTTTCTTTGCTCTACTTACTGGACCATTTACCCTGTCATTTGTTGACTGGGGTTCAAGTACTGAACAATAGTACTGTACATATTCAGTACTATGAAATAGTATTCTATTCCACCTGCCCCCAGGGCAACTGTCCTTCCAAATTACACTGCAAGACTGCACTGCCCACACCCACACACACACACACACACACACACACACACACACACACACACACACACACACACACACACACGTGTTGATTACATCTACCACTGTTGAGTAGGTGACTGCATTCCAACATGATGTTGCACTGTTATTATGTTGAAGAGAGATTGTGGGTCTGATGTGTGTGTGACTGTGTGTGCGTGTGTCTTGAGAGTACTCAGGGAAAACAAATGATATGTACTTTACTATTAAGGCAGACAAGCACATGAAGCTCAGGATATCCCAACCTATTCTGGATCAAATCTCGAAAGTGTTCGTGTCCCACCAATGTCTGACCACAGCATGGCAGCCGTGAAACCATGGCATTCTTCTATATATGATTTTTTTTAACATTAATGTTATACAATCATTTAAAAAAGTCGAATATTTGGGAGTCCACTTGCAATATCTTCACACGGCCAACCAGTGGGCCGGGACCACAGGTTGGAAATCGCCGTTCTAGTTTGTTTTGAAATGAGTGCTATTTGATAGACACACCATGCTGTGTTTGAAATTAGATAATGTAGTGATCACGCTCAGTAACTTCGGGTTACTTTAGTAACCTCAGTTATATAAGTGAGAGAGAGAGAGTCATATGGGGTCCAAGCCACTAGATGGCGCAGGCACACAGCCTAACATACACTCACGGAACAATTCCATTGGATCGTGAACTGTCGCTCATGGCGTGGTTATGTCCCCACCCACTGGGTATATAACCTAAGGTCCGCCCTGAGCAACGTCATTCCTATCAACCTGCTTTCTGACGTCTTAAAGAAGACAGAAGGGCGACTTAATGACTCTCTCTCTCGAGTCACTTATATAACTGAGGTTACTAAAGTAACCCGAAGTTATCTTAAGTACCTCTCGGAGAGAGTCATATGGGGAACATAACGCTCCCGTATGATCGCCTTCGGCTGATAGAAAAATATTCGACCCTAGGATCATCTCCATTGGAGAGAGACCAAACGCAAAGGAGGCCCAAGAAGCCAACCCTGCGCGTTCACCCAAAAGAGACATCCTTTATAAAAGATGTCCTTGACCCAGGGCCGACAGCTCTGCTGTTCCAGCCCTGCCGGTCAAAAAACACGATAGTCATCCACCCATAACGGTCAGGGGCCAGAAAGGGACCTCTTGACCTTATGAGGATGCCCTTGACCCAGGGCCGACAGCTCTGCTGTTCCAGCCCCGCTGGTCAAGAAACACGATGGTCATCCATCCCTAACGGTCAGGGGCCAGAAGGGACCACTTGACCTCATGAAAATGTCCCTGACCAAGGGCCGACAGCTCTGCTGTTCCAGCCCCGCCGGTCAGAAGACAACCCGCCGCAGCGCAGACATCCTGAATAGGGACACCCCTGGCCAGGGCCCAGGATGCAGACAAAACTCTTGTAGAGTGTGCACGTAGGCCCTCTGGGGGCTCAGTACCACACGAGGTATAGGCTAAACGTATAGCCTCCACAATCCACTGCGAGAGTCTTACTTTCGAAATGGGTTTACCCTTCCATTGGGAACCCCAGGCCACAATGAGCTGCTCACCCAGCCTGAAGGGGGCAGTTCTTGACCTGTAAACTTTCAAGGCTCTCACCGGACAGAGACAATGTAGTCTCCTATCCTCCACCGAAGAGAAGGGAGGAGGATGGAAGGCCGCGAGATCCACGGGCGAGCAGCCCGCGGGAAAAGTCTTAGGTAGAAACGAAAGGTTCGGCCTGAGCGTGACCCTGGTGTCATTACCACTGAATCTCAAGCAGCTGCTGCTTACTGAGAGCGCGTGCATGTCACCAGCCCGCTTCGCCGTTGTCAGGGCAACGAGCAGAGCGGTCTTCAGAGAGAGGAACTTCAGGTCCACCATTTCCAGTGGCTCGAAGGGGTCTCTCATTAAGGAGTCCAGGACTATTGTCAGGTCCCACGAGGGGACCAGAGACCTGGCGACCGGCCTGAGGTGTGTAACTCCTTTCATGAATTGACGGATCAGCAGGTGTTCACTGATTGGTCTGTCGTTCCTACCAACCTGATAGGCCGCTATGGCCGCCAGGTTGATCTTGACTGAGGAGAGGCCAAGACCCCTGTCTAGGAACTCCTGTAGGAAAATCAGAATGTGTCTCACAGACGCCTGAAAAGGGAAGACCTCTTCCTGTCTGTCCGAGCACCAACGCTCAAACACATGCCAGGCAGTGTTATAGCGTCGTCTGGTGGAGGCAGCCCTGGCACCAAGGATCGTTTCTACGACATTCGGAGGCAGGCCAGTCGCTTCTAGCGAACGCCCCTTCACGGGCCAAACCCAGAGATCTAGGTCCTGAGGACGTGGGTGAAAGATCTCTCCTCCGGCCTGGGTCAGCAGGTCCCTCCACAGAGGGAGCTGCCCTGGTTCTTTGAACAGGAGAGGGACTATGTCCTGTCTCCAAGATCCCCAGGCTGGAGCTACTAGTAGCAGCTCTGATCCCTGAACCCGCATCCTGGCTAGGACATGCGGAATCAGTTCCAACGGGGGGGAACACGTATAACAGAGAACACAGGCGAGAGGACCGGAGTCCCCCCTGCCTGTTGATGTAACAAACCGTCGTGGTGTTTTCGGAAACGAACCAGGACGTGGTGACCTCTGAGGAATTGTTCGAATTCTCGGAGTGCCAGGAACACTGCCAGTAGTTCCAAGTAGTCGATGTGGGAGGAGCGTAATGCGGCATCCCACACGGCATCCTCCCGTCGTGGGTGGCGTCCCAACCGGAGAGGCTGGCGTTGGTGGTGACCAACCTCCTGACTGTGGGGAGACCCATCGGGATCCCCTCCGTCAGAACACCTCAGTTCGACCACCATTTCAGAGCTAGAGTGCAGTTCGAGGACACTGTCACTCTGGCCGAAAGTGCGTGTAGATCGCTGACCCTCATAGCGGACGTCAGGGCGACTAGGAGGGCTGGCTTTAGTGTAAGACATTTTAGGTCAGCCGTCTGCAGTGGTTCGAAGGGCTCATTGTTAGAGCCCTGAGGACTAGAGACAGATCCCAAGAGGGGACCAGTGGTCTGTTGATCCTGTGTACCCTGCGCCCTTCACAAACTGTTTCGCCAGCGGATGTCTCCATACTGTCTGGTCGTTAACGCCCATTTGGCAGGCCGAGATGGCTGCTAAGTGGGTTTTCACTGAGGAGAGGCCTAGACCTCTGTCTAGGAACTCCTGCAGGAATGTCAGGGCGTAAACTACTGAAGCTTGGAATGGGATAACCTGGTTAGGTCGTTCTGAGCACCACTGCTCGAACACGCCCCAGGCTGTTTCGTAGCGGGTCATTGTCGACTGGGCTCTGGCCTCCTGAATCGTTGAGACAACATTCGGAGGGAGACCGGCCTCAGTCAGCATTAGCCTCTCACGGGCCAGACCCATAGGTGTAGGTCCTTGGGGCAAGGGTGGAAGAGGGATTTCAGCCAACGCTGAAAAAGGCCTCATATGGAGTCTGTCCAGACCTATCAGAGGCCATCCGTAGACACGTACCCAGTGGAAGTGTGCGGCCTGACTTGAACATGGTCATGCACTTCAGGTTGTTGACTCTGTCCCGACTCAGCGGAGCCCTGTAGGAGACAGAGTCCAGAGTGATGCCCATGAAATCTGTGGATTGGGTAGGCGTCATCATGCTCTTGGCTAGGTTTATCCTGAAAACCCAGTGAGGTCGCATGGGACACGACCCGAGTCGTGTTCCTCGCGGCCTCCTCCGCTGAATCCGAACACAGGAGACAGTCGTCTATGTAACTGGACACCCATAGACCCAGAAGTCTCAGGGGTGCCAGAGCGGCCTCCGTACAGTGGACGAACACTCTGGGACTGAGGGACACCCCGAATGGAAGGACCGTGTACTCGTAAGCCTTTTCCTGGAACCCAAACCGCAGGAACTTCCTGTGAGGTGGGTAAATAGGGACGTGGAAATAGGCGTCTTTTAGATCTATGGATGTGAACCAGTCGCCTGGGCGTATGGAGCGCACCAGAGACTCGGCCGTCAGCATCTTGAACTGAAAAGACTTGAGGTGCCTGTTGAGTATCCGCAGGTCCAGGATGGGACGTAGACCCCCCCCCCCTTTTTTCTTGACCAGAAAGTAGCGGGAGTAGAACCCGCTGCGACGCTGGGCCAAGGGTACCTCTCTGACGGCATCCTTCTCCAGCAAGGAAGCTATCTCCTGTTGGAGAATCAGACCCTCCGGACCCCTGGCGTTGGTGAAGATGACCTCTGAAAACGCCGGGGGTGTTCTGGCGAACTGGGGTCTGTAGCCCTTCGCTATGGTGTTGAGGATCCACGGGGATGCTCCGCACCACTCCCACAGTGCCAGGTGCTTGGCTAGTGGGTTCTCTCCGGCTATGGGAGGCACGCCCCGCCTGGAGGTAGTGTTCCCTGGCATGGCGGAGAAAAATTGGGCATGACCCGTCTCCCCAGTGGCGTTTTGGTACGCCACTGACCTTATGCCAATATGCCCTGCCCCACTGCATCGGGGGGGCCCATGGGGCCCCCGTGGCAGTGGGTTCATGTCCACCCCCCTCCGTGGATATTGTTTTGTTGTCTTTTTGTATTGTGTACTGTACTACAGAAAAAAGTGCTGTACTTGTGCAAACAATATCGAGGGACCTGGCTACAGGGACGTCCAGGACGCCCACCTGTGCCATGGTCCAGAAGCGCATTGCGGGCGGACTGGACGTGCAGTCCGAGACTGCTACGTCCGGTGCTGGGCCCGGCGCATGGGGGGAGGGTAGGGTGTGTGTCACTTCGGCTGCTGGTCAGGGCCTCGCAGCCTGGACGCTGCACCTCCACGTTGAGGGTCATCCTCTCGAGTGCGCCTCTGAAGAGGTCTCCGGGGATGATAGCACCCTTGGAGAACTCTCTCTGGGCAACGGGATCCAGACCAGGTGAGGCTTCCAGCCACCTAGAGGTGATGGAAGCCGTGGCCATAAGGCCGGTCAGGTCGGTGAGTCAGTACGTGAAGGTCACAATTTTCTCATGTAGGCGACGAACTCTAGCCAACTGTTCAGGAGTAGGGGCGTGGCCCATCTCCTGAAGAAGGGAGCTCTGGGAGCCCTGGAGTAACGTTGAAGCATTGAGATGCCTCCCAGACGCTACTACGGGGGGAGGGACACGAGAGCAGTGCGGAGTAGCCGGGAGAGTCATGGGCTCCTTCCAGCTAGCCGTGTAATGTGCTCTGAAAAACCTGGGACAGGGGAAGCAGTGGTCCCCCGACAGTGATTTTTGTCGTGTACATACTGTGCAGCTTGGCCACAGACCCACCCATGGTGGGGGTCTGTGTCAAGAGCTTTTGCCTTTCTTTGGGGAGCGGTCCCGGTGTGCAGTCTGGGGCTGCTACACCCTGGACGGGGCCCAAGGCATGGGAGAGCGTCTGAGCACGCTCCTCCTGGAGACGGAGTTGCAGGGTCCAATTGGCCCCTCCAGAGACGCTGTGCCGGTCGTAATCCTGGCAGCCGTCATGTTGGCTGTTGGACAGCAACGTGAGGCATTCAGTGACCGTAAGAGAGCAGCGTGAAACAATAGCCGAAGTAGCTCCGATGCTATGGCTATGTCATAGACGAGTTGGTGTGGCACCTTGAAAACAGCCTATCTGGAATGCTAAACATGCTAGGGTGGCGTCGGCCATCCAACGAGGTTGCTACTCCCGACCTCGAAAAGGTTAGCTAAACAGCTAAACAAACCTAGCTTCACAATGTACATACCTGTAATGTTGAGGGAAGCAGTCGGTTGTCGAGGGTCGTTGGGGAGCCACGTCGATTGAGACTCGTGCCTTCGGCCGCTGCGTGAAGTAGTAGTAGTGTCGGTGGAGGCCTAGGACTGCATCCGACACCCCGTTGTCGCAACCACCGGCTCAGGGGAGCCTCGTTGGTGGGCTGACGAGATCCCGCTGGAGGGAGAGCAGTACCCAGAGCAAGCCGGCGAGGCCTGGCTGATATCTTGGGTCTGGCTCCACAGGTCTGTTTACCAGTGAGGTGAAGAGCATGTGGAGCTTGTTGTTGGCGGTCCGAGCCGCCTTCCCGGCAGGGGAGGAGCCCAGGAAGGACTCGTCACTGTGTCTCTGAGACGCGTCAAGGTTGAGGGGTCTGAAGAGAGAGGACGAGGTGGTGGGCTGACGAGATCCCGCTGGAGGGAGAGCAGCACCCAGAGCAAGCCGGCAAGGCCTGGCTGATGTCTTGGGTCTGGCTCCACAGGTCTGTTTACCAGTGTGGTGAAGAGCGTGTGGAGCTTGTTGTTGGCGGCCCTTATCACCCCCGCAGGCCATCTTGGGTGCTGGTGTAGCTTGAAGAAGGAACCAGCAGTCCAGGACATTGTAGAAACACTTCACTTTTAAGTTATAATATAATATCATTATAAATAATAATATATAATATAACCAAAATGTTGTGAGGAAAACTGTCTGTAACTCACAACCGGATAAAGGAGAAAAGTGGCGGTGGAGTAGAAGAGTAGGACTCGTGGTGCTCCACTGGGAACTGGGGAGGGCTGTCGCCACCCCCGCAGGCCATCTTGGGTGCTGGTGTAGCTTGAAGAAGGAACCAGCAGTCCAAGACATTGTAGAAACACTTCACTTTTAAGTTATAATATAATATCATTATAAATAATAATATATAAAATAACCAAAAACGTTGTGAGGAAAACTGTCTGTAACTCACAACCGGATAGAAGAAGAAAAGTGGTGGTGGAGTAGAAGAGTAGGACTCGTGGTGCTCCACTGGGAACTGGGGAGGGCTGTCGCCACCCCCGCAGGCCATCTTGGGTATTGGTTGTAGTCTGAGAAGAAACGGTAGCCCAAGAGGAAACTTCTCTTTTTTTTTTTTTTTTTATAGTTATATTATAATATTATTGTTTAAAAAAAAAACTAATAATATATAATACAACAGTAAAAAAGTGTGAGGAGAAAATCTGGTACTCACAAGGTTGTAGAAGACGGTGAGGATAAAGCTATAATATATATAATATTATTGTTTGACAACTAATAATATATATATATATTACAACAATAAGAGGATAAAGTCACAGTATATATATTATTGTTTTACAACTAATAATATATATATTTGCAACAGCAATGTAGTGTGAGGAGAAGGATCTGGTGCTCACAAAACAGTGTTGAAGAAACAGGAGTCCAAACAGAGAGAAAACCACGTTTTGCAACTGTGGCTGCTGTTTCTAGAAGGGAAGGCCGCAAAGCCTGGGACTCGCGTAGCGAGGCCGTCACGCTGTTGTTGTATCAGGTCCGACGTACAGCAGGGCTTCCGTCGGCAGCGTGGATTGCGTCACGTAGAGTAGGGCCGTGGATCTCTAACCCGCACGTGCGAGGGACGCTAGAGAGGGCTAAGTTAGCGCCTGACGGCTGGAAACTTAGCTAACGTCTCGCGGAGCTAAGAGGCTAGCGGCTGCGTTCGCGGGAGCTAGCTAACCCAAGGGGCTAGCGAAACTGCGGAGGCTAGATAGAGCAGCGCTGGTTAGCTTGTAGCTGGGCAGGAGAGCTAGAGAAAAAAACTTCGGGCCTCGTTCTAATGCTTATCAGCTTATGGTAGTGCTACGTTGTGCAACAGTAGACTAAGGCTAAGCTAGCAGAACAAAGGGACGCAACATGGCTAGCAAGGGGGAAACAAAGTTTCGGAGATAGCTAGCAAGAGGACAAACCACAAGCCGCCGTACGGCCCGCTTGAGTTTTAATGTCCTTAAAATAACTTACTGGCTTTTAAAGCTGGAACGTCCGTGAGTGAGAGAAGGACACCAACGTAGGACTGCGAATTTCCGCGGCACAAGTTTGAAACCCGTCCTTTATGGAAAACAATTTTCAACAGTCGAAAAGGTGATTCTCTTTGTTTAAGACGTGTATGCGTAGCACAGAAAGCGAGGAATGACGTTGCTCAGGGCGGACCTTAGGTTATATACCCAGTGGGTGGGGACATAACCACGCCATGAGCGACAGTTCACGATCCAATGGAATTGTTCCGTGAGTGTATGTTAGGCTGTGTGCCTGCGCCATCTAGTGGCTTGGACCCCATATGACTCTCTCCGAGAGGTACTTAAGATAACAACAGGTTTCTCCGCGGGGGGGGGGGGGGGGGGGGGGGGGGCAAAGGTTAGAGAGGAGACTGTGTGTGTGTGTGTGTGTGTGTGTGTGTGTGTGGGGGTGCAGCAGTGACCAGGTGGTCTGCTTTGCTGACAAACACCAGAACATGGCTGAGAAAAACATGTGTGTTGGCGTTGGATTTAATATACTACAGTGTGTGTGTGTGTGTGTGTGTGTGTGTGTGTGTGTGTGCCTGACCGCCTGTACTTGGGCTTCACTTTGGGTTTTCAGCATAACAAGTGAGGACTGTAAAGAAAGCAGTGGATAGCAGAATGCAGCATGTATGCATTTTGCAACTATGCATCAATTATGATCTAAAAGAAAGCCCCCCCCCCCCTCCCCCGCACAAAAAGTTCCTGTGTTATGTGGAAAGGGGATGAGTAAGGGTTTCAGAACTGCAGGACCACAGTTATTTAAGTATGAGATCTTTCCAATCCACGCATGGAGCCATGAGATCAGACTCTATAGTCTGTAGACTACGTGTCTCTCTCTTTCCCTGACAATTTTTTCCAATGCGAGACTTTTTGTTCCAAAATGACATTTTTTGTCACTTACAAATGACTAAACCTAACCCTGGATTCTGGAACGGCAATCTGGTCTTTTGCAGGAGGCTCTCAGCTTCTACGAAATGTTTCCCCTAAATGTTCAGATTTGTGGCCCTTTTGCCTGTCCACTTTGAATACATTACTCTGTTTCCTTTGTTTGCACCACACATGAAAGCTAACCTTCTCCTCTTCCTCCACAGTGGGAGAGTTGACCCTCCACGATGACTTGTCGCTGGGTTCTTCTTCGTCCCTCTCCTCCTTTCTGGAAGTCTTTGAAAGGCTAGAGTATCGACAAAAGCAAAGAGACGCATGGAAAGGGTTAAGAGGGAGAGACACAAAGATGAGCAGACAATGGCATTTGTGAAATGCTTTGATGGTGACAATCCAGAGAGACAGTGAAGGAAGGAGATAAAAAGTGGAGTGACGTACAACCCACACATCACCAAGCAACAGAAACCAACCGGTTCTTTGAAAACATAATTCCCTTACTGTGTACATTTGATTTCATCAAGCATACGTACTGGATGTACTATGGACCTATGGATAACAGATGTGAAGTGGACTTCATACAGAATAATACAATAAAATAGGCATTATCTACATTTGAGCTCGTTTTCTTTGTGAGTCACTATGTTTGTAGTTTGAGGACTGAGGATCAAAATTCCAGATAGTTAAACAGACTGGCATGCATTCTGTCATAGATCTTGTGTGTGTGTGTGTGTGTGTGTGTGTGTGTGTGTGTGTGTGTGTGTGTGTGTGTGTGTGTGTGTGTGTGTGTGTGCAACCCCCCAAGGCAAGCGTGGGTGGACATGACGGCTGCAGCTGATAACCTAGGGTTAACTCAGACAATACCAGTACACACAAGAATTCACATTCTAGATTTCCAGATAATATGTAATCTTTCTCTTTTAACTTCTGGAAGATATAAAACTTCTGAGACGTGTACGCGTGCACAAACACGCACACGGACAGAGCGCTAAATAGAGTTTGGCGGCTTGCACTGCAACTATTAACTTCACTCTGGTTTTCATCAACATGGCTACAACATGGTTGTGTGTGTGCATTTCCTGCAGCATGGCTCTGCAGGTTTATCTGGTTAATCTCTCTGTAGGTTGTCATTACCAGGCTGCTTTTCAGATCATGGCCCTTAATTATTTGTTCTCCGTTCATTCCACAGTCTTATTTATGTACAGTGCAGGCTGTGTGTATTCACCTTAGTCTAAATGTTTCAGTCCCTGTGCTTTAACCGCGCCATACGCAATATACCGGGGCCAAAATATTATTCACAGCATGACTCTGTTGAATGACTCAATATGTAATTAGACTCCCAAAAGACCCATCCTGGAACACCTCAGTAAATACAATTTACAGTAATTCTCCTAACTGAATAATGTGACAATATTTCAAACCTGTCAAATTGAATTATAATGTTATGTTATAATATTAGGTAATCTGGCTAATGATATGATTGACCCCCACACAGTAAATTCCAGAGTGTCAGTTTTCACTCAACCACACCCAAACAAACCTGTAAAATGGGTAAAAAAATAAAACGAATAATCACATGCCGGAATTCAATGAGCACTCCACATGTTGCCGTGTACCCACCTGGAAGAAGCTGCCTCCTCCTCACTAGTCACAGGATGAGAGTGCACTCCGTTGTCGTCTTCATGCCCACCAACGCTCCCCTCCTCAGTCTTCCCCAGCTCCTTCAGAAAGCACAAGAGAGATGAAAGGTCAGAGCCCACAGGTCCGTTTTACTACTTGTCTCAGGGGTAGAGTGGCCACTTGGGAACCGGAAGTTCCCTAGTTATATCCCAGGCTCCCCCAGAGTTGGTGTCAAAGTGTCCTCGAGCAAGACCCCAATTGCTCCCGATGAGCAGATTTGTGCCTTGCATGGTTTGTGTGTGAGTGGGTGAATGTAATGCACAATCAATGTAAAGCGCCTTGGATAAAGGTGCTATATAATAGTAAGTACAGAGGTTTAAGTGGTTAACAAAATCAATCGTGTGAGCGGAACATCAGTAGTGCCTACCACTTTACCCTTCCTCAAGGAACTAGAGGGGATGATGCATTGAGCAAGTCACTAAAGCCTGGCAGTTCCAACGTCGTCCATCATGGCCTTAAGTGTGAGACTGTGGTTGCATTTGACAACTCCAAGGCTTGCGAGAGCATGCATGCGATCAACCCACCCTGAGTAAATACAGAAAGCCTAAAAAAATGACAGAGAGAGGCATTGTGGGTATTTTCCACATTAACCAGGCTCCTCAGGGGAAATGCCATAATAGGGTTATTTCTTCTTCTTCTCCTTTTTTTTTTACTGTCCCCAAAGGTAAACAGTGATTCACTCAGTCCTCATACAGTCATACAGTATGATTGCCTGTCCAGTCTAATCCCAATAGGGGGGCATGGACATATTGTTACTTGGACAGGAAAGTGTGGTAAAAGGGTCTAGTTAGATTAAGTCATGATACAGACACTGGAGACAGATTTTACTATGTAGCAATAGAAATCACATGAGTTTTGCTCCATGATGAGATATCCACCATTTGTAAAACACGACACCAACACTTAATAAATAAGTGGTACTTTTTTCCAGGGGATGTTGGGCAGCTAGGCTTCCAAGTCTTTGAAAATGATAACACAAACGATAAACCAGACTATTTTAGACCATTATTGAAGTGACGATAGATATGATTGATTTGAAAGTAGAGGCTGGAAGAATGGAAGACAGTAATCCAACAAAAATGAATGAGCTGTGTCTTTGCTCAGCAGACACAATGGAATTCTTCTGTCTGCATGCTGCATTACTCAGCACTGGGAGGAAGACATAATACATACATACTATATGACTTTAGAGTGATTTATACTACAGAGGCCCCTGACCTCACTTTCTACCTAATCTCTTATCCTGGAGATGCTGAGTCATTGGCCTTCAGCGGGAATTGTATGGAGGAGAAATGAGTACATCAGGGCGAGTGATGACAGACAGGGTCTCTGACAATTTATCACTTGATGTTCAGACAGACAGAGAGAGAGAGAGAGAGAGAGAGAGAGAGAGAGAGAGAGAGAGAGAGAGAGAGACAGACAGAGAGACAGACAGACAGAGACACAGACAGACAGACAGGAGAGAGAGACAGAGACACAGACAGACAGACAGACAGACAGACAGACAGACAGACAGACAGACAGACAGACAGACAGACAGACAGACAGACAGAAAGAATAGATGGAGCAATAGGTTCTTTGTGGGAGCCATCTGGGTCCACTTGGCCAACCCTTGGCGCTGCTCCTGGTCTGTGAAGGGCCAAGTCACATACAGCCATGTATGTTTGTTTCTTTCTGTTAGAAAGAATCAGCCTGACCACTTCTGCTCATTAAATGCCATGAAAAGAGCAAAAGCTATGCTACTTGTTTAAAAAGAAATCTTTCAAAAAACAATATTTTCTGGAGGTATTTTCTACATTTTGTCCGTGAGAGTGTGCCTTCCAGCATTCTGAACATTGCTTTCTTTCCACTGCAGCCTCAGGCCTCCAAGGACCAACTACATGTGGAGAACTTTGGCAAAGTGTGGATCCAGGTGCAGGCGAGCACAGGGCTTTATGAACGGCTCAATTTGTTATTAATGGAGTAATATCCGAGGGGGGGGGGCGGTGGTACACCAGATGGACGGGAAACCATGGAGGAAATCACACCGGAGGGATGCTGCGATTCGACATTCACACATTTGTCAAAAACGCTGCTGGATGCATGGCGTGTAGAACGGGTCTATTTTGCATGTTGCTGACAAACCTTCTCAGTCTGATATGCCAGTTCAGTTGGTGCATGTTTTATACTGCCAGCAGATGGCCGATGTGCGTGTGCCAGCTACGAGACTGACTATAAGATGTGCGTGTGCCAGCTACGAGACCGACTATAAGCAACACTGGGTGTTTGACACAAGTATGTAAGCGCATGAGGAAAGTACCCACCCACACACACAAGAAAAACACTGACACAAGGTTGTAACTTTAATTCGCGCATGTGTGCACAGACTGCACACACACACACACACACACGTACAATCGCACATACGCAATACACATACACCTATGCAACAGTGAATTTGTGGACAATGGGGTAAGAATGTAAAATAAATACCCTACCTTAGAAGCAGACATCTTGGCAGCTACGCTTCCCTTGGTTGGATCAGCAGGCCGCCTGTCAACTGTGTGACACACACACACAAACACACACACACACACACACACACACACACACACACACATTTGAATTATTTTATTTGGATCTGCACAAGAGGCGTAAAACAATAGAACCAAACACTGATCAGAATTAGGTTATACATTATATGGTCCAACCACACACACACACACACACACACACACACACACACACACACACACACACACACACACACACACACACACACACACACACACACACACACACACACACACACACACACTTTCCTTTCATTAGAGCAGAGTATTACACACTTTCCTTTCATTAGAGCAGAGTATTGTACTATGTGAGAACAGCCAGCTATAGCATTACCTTATAATATAAGGTCCTATAAAAAGCTTAAAGAATGAGAGTAGGATAATAGGCACTAGCAGTGTGTTTAAGAACCTGACTCTTTTTACGATTTGGGAGATGGTGGTGTCAAATCAGGTCAACCACACACAGAATCCGCCAGTGTTCATTTAACTAACGTAGATCGGCTATAAAACAGGGATAGAGTGGTTTCAATATGAACACTGAGGATTTTCTGTACAGACCAGAGATCTTAGTGTGAATAGAGAATGCAAATGTGCATTCTTCTCAAGACATGTGCACAGCCAAATTCTGTGCAGCGTGTGTGAGCGTGCTGCAAACAAATGTCAACCTGTTTCAAGCATTACTACTGCTTGATTGTGCGCCAGGTATGCTGATTGTGCACCAGGTATGCTGATTGTGCCCCAGGTATGCTGGGCTTAACAGGTATAATAAAACAAAGGTGCTTTAAGTGGACAGCTGGACATGTATGAATGGGATTGAATGAGACCAGAGTTGTGGAGATGAAAAATACCTTGGATCACTGCTGTCGGGCAGAAACCTTGTATCCCCATATTTTAACCTTTTATGAGTTTTTTTTCCTTAAAACAATGCCCTACTTTGTCAATGCCATACTACAGTGTCAACAATAGCCAATCTACAAGTAGATTGTTCATTTCATATTTACATAATGAGGTTTCCACGCGACAGCAACAGCATGCTTGTGGCCGTGCACTCATTCACTCACTCACTGACAAACACCACGATCTGGCCACGGGGACACGCTATCGTCAGAGTGGGAGAGTGTCATACAGACACCACCTGTTCTGTGATAAAACCCTCGCAGAGCCCCACAGATAAACTGGACTTTCCCCACACAAGCTTGAAAAAACACCCAACTGGAGAACGCTCATAATATCATCTCCCACTCGGCTTTTCCTAAAGCATATCCGCAGACCCAATGCCTTGCAGGTGTCTTTGGATCACAAGCAGGGAAATGAAAGGAGGTGCAGTGGGGGCTATAGGATGCTGGGAGACACTGTCAAGGCTTTGTCAAAGGATTCAGAATAGTAATTCTTTGGGCTCCACTGTGATTCACTGTCTGGGGGATTTAATGGTGGGGATACAGTAATTTCCCTTTTAAGAGGGAGGCTGAGGTACTGTGTGTTTGAGAGAGAGAGAGAGAGAGAGAGAGAGAGAGAGAGAGAGAGAGAGAGAGAGAGAGAGAGAGAGAATAATGAAGACATACTTAAGAAAGAGGAGTGGGAGAGAGAGAGAGAGAGAGAGAGAGAGAGAGAGAGAGAGAGAGAATAATGAAGACATACTTAAGAAAGAGGAGTGGGAGAGAGAGAGAGAGAGAGAGAGAGAGAGAGAGAGAGAGAGAGAATAATGAAGACATACTTAAGAAAGAGGAGTGGGAGAGAGAGAGAGAGAGAGAGAGAGAGAGAGAGAGACGGTGTTAAGAGAGAAATGGAGATAAGACTATAATTTGTTGTACAAGTCATCAATTTCCGCAGAAACTCCCTATTATGAATCCTAGATGATCAGCGCTCCATGTCATTGTCTCCTCCACGGAACAGAAACTCCCTATTATGAATCCTAGATGATCAGCGCTCCATGTCATTGTCTCCTCCACGGAACAGAAACTCCCTATTATGAATCCTAGATGATCAGCGCTCCATGTCATTGTCTCCTCCACGGAACAGAAACTCCCTATTATGAATCCTAGATGATCAGCGCTCCATGTCATTGTCTCCTCCACGGAACAGAAACTCCCTATTATGAATCCTAGATGATCAGCGCTCCATGTCATTGTCTCCTCCACGGAACAAAATTGAAACAGGCAGGATAATTTATGCTAATTCAAAACAACGGAAAAGACAAAAGTCAACAAGGTCTATTTCACTCTCTGGTACTAAATCTGATTTTATAGTTGCAGGCCTGTTCCAAGGCAAAGTGTTCCTCCCTTCCTCCTGAATACAAAAACAATGGCACGTCTAAGAAATAGAGAAAAAGAAAATCCCTTTAGAATTTTAAGACAGGTTTTGAAGGCTATAGCACGTTTGTGTAATCTTCCCCCCAAATCCACCGCTGTCCAAAACTCAGCGTGATTTACTTGGGATGATGAAACATCACGCATCAGAGACTGAAGGTTCCACTCAAGAGCCTACTCTTCTGGTTCTGAACAGAGTCCAAGTCCACTTCACAATGTCCTCCCCGATGACTAGAAGAGATATACAGTATAAAAAATAAATAAAAGGAGGGACATACTGTGGAAAAACCCTCTTCACAGGATTACTGTTCCCAAAGCGATTTTGGGCCATTTCGAGGGACATGCCTCAGTTCCACCTCTGGATTAAGGGTGGCGGGGTTTGCTGAGCAGCGGCAGTTCTTGCTGATGTGAACATTTACCCAGCAGCCTCGGGGGATTTTCTGCTCTCGTTTATATATTTGTTCTCTCCATTTGGACAGTGTAAAAGAGTTTTTCTGCAGCACACATACAATAAAGTACTGTGCTGTTCCAACACTTGGCCTGCTGGTAATGCTATTGGACTTCTGAACAAATCTGATCATTAGAAAAGTGGCTATTTTCCCCCACTCTTTGGGTATCGCCGCCCGAGTATGAGCACCGAAGTCTGACGTCAATATCGGCAGAGGGCGCTAAGTCCACGGGTTTGTGTATTTTTTTTATTTGTATTGTAATCTCCATAGGGGGATCTTAGATCACCTCATATAAGAACTGTGTTCGAAAAATAAACAAATCATCCCGGATTCCCGGCGGTTTCACTCATATGGATATGAAGAATCATCTGACTGCGAGATAACGCTAATGTTACTTTACTGCCGCCAAATTAGTTTAGATTTTCGCTATAAACGGACTGTATCAAATATGAGTCACTGACTGTCGTAAACGACACAGAGCCACCTCCCTGACAATATCGCAGAGACAGTTTGTTTATTTTTGGATCACAATTCTATAAACATATCATGGAATGATTAAACTATTTTATACTTCATTGCACAAAAGGTGTAAAAAAAATAAGCCTTGTGAGCTTGTCCGATTAGGTCGGCTATTTTCGAACCAGTGTGTGCTTCTTCAAGGTGGTTAGAATCAGGGCATGATTGCATTTGTGTGGTGGAGAAAACAAAAGATTAAAACGTAAGTGGAAATGCATGTGTGGCTTCTCACACACACACACACACACACACACACACACACACACACACACACACACACAGTTGAGGGGTCGGAGGAAACTCCTGATGCAACTATGAGGCCAGTGTTGGCTAGAACACACTGTGGGAGCCTGCCAATCCTGAGGAAAAGTGCGAACGCCTCGCCAACACAACATACACGCCACACGCGCACGTGTGCACGCACGCACGCACGCACACAATGGCCGAGCTTTCCCTCCTTCCGCTCACTGTCTTTCCAGTGTTTTGTTCCACTTCCTGCACCTCTCTTTCCCAGAATGGGAATTTAAACTGGTCAGTTTAGTTTATACTTTACTAGCCCCTGTGGCAGGTGGTGATCTTTACTGGGGCGATTCTTCCATAAACTACAATAGACATAGATAATAGGAATATAATATAGGACATAAGTGGCCTATTTCATGTTGACCTGATGACGCTTATTGCTATATGGATACCATAACCAATGTATGATTATAATGTCACTGTCGGGCGGAAACCTTGTATGTCCAAAACCGTTTGAATTACTATTTTAAATGAATTTCAAAAATACGGTAGTGAAGATAGTGTATCACAACGCCTTGGGAGCTTGTAGATCTGCTATACGAAAAAAAAAAAACACCATAAAAACATTGTTAAAATATGGATAGGAGATTTCTGCCTGACAGTAGCAGTATCGAGTTCCTCTGTTTGACATGGAAGTACGAACGCGCTACGTCCAACCAGGGAAACTCCCCCCAGTCAGGTGTAAAGGAGAAACTTGGACACTCAAGCATGAAGGGAGCATGAGTTAAGTCCGTTGCTCTCCCCAGGTTGGCGGAGGGTGTGTAGAGCCCAGGATCACAGTAGATGATTGACACAGGGGTGAAAAATGGGTTACAAAATCGTGGGATAAAAAATATATTAAAAAAAAAAAAAAAAAAGACACGGAAGTACGGCGCTGCAGTATGAATGGATTCATGGAATGTCCATTGATTCTATACATTCATTTCTATGGATTAAATAATGAACGCAGATGATAAACTATGGAATAAAATAAACCCATCAACAAGGAAATATAATCCGTGTGTCCCATGTTTCTACCACTGATTGCCTACAGTATGAATAGTCTCTGGTGGGCCTGCTTCATGAAATCAAGTCCAGATTCTTAAAACAAGATTACAAATTATTATTATTATATCTCATCGTGAGAGAATGCTGTCTGTACACAGGGAAGTTGTTCGGCGCTCCGGGCCCCATGACGATACATCATCATCACCACAATATTTATTAAACTATAACCACTATAAACAACAGCATCTTTGTGGGCCCCTGTAAACCCACGGCTCTAGGGTTCTCCTAAACCTTTCACCTTTCTTCACCACAAGTGATTGGCTGTGCTGGTGGTCCATATGCCTAAGGGGATAATATAACATGTACCCAAGAGTCAGGACCTTGTGAATGGTGCAGCTCATAGCAAACTCACATTCAGTTCTCAAAACAACAGCATTACAAACTATGACATTGATTACAGAAGGTTGTTTTTCCACCTTGCAGATGACTAAAGTAGAATGTGTGAACTGCAGAAATGTGGAATTCATTCCTGCTCAAAACGATTTAGGAGAGTCTGGAGATGTTTGGATGCGAAATGAAAAATGGTGGTACATTTTCAAATTAATTTGAAAAAATTTCTATTTGAGAACCTTTAACTTATAAAGGAAAACAAAAAAAATATTTACTTTTCATGCCTTTCTACAAGCTTTGCGACATATTTTTCAACATCTTGGAAGACTTCAGACTTTCCACCTACTAATACAATATACTGGCCTGACGGATTCTCACCTAACCTGCATTGAACCAAAGGGCAGCATTAAGTATTCCACTGAAAACCATTATGACTTGTTCTGCCAGACTTCCTGGTTTAAATGGAGGTCAAAGAAAAAAGAAACCTGTTTGTTGTTGTGCGAATAGGACAACATTACATTACTGCATGATTCTTATGTCTCTCGGTCACTCTCATCTGTCACAACACATTCACATACACACTGTAGCGTGACATGGCAGCCATGCTGATTTTTATTCATCTTGACAAGCCGGCAGACACACAGACAGACCTGCCGGAAGCCAGTCAACCAGGATGGAAACCTGGAAAGGCTTGTGTTAGAATATAAAATGCAGGCAGGCATACATAAAGAGACAGATACGCAAGCTAGCAGGCAGGCAAGCCAGCAATCAGTCAGCTAGAAAGACAGACCAGCTCTTAGGTGGGCAATCAGATATGCGGGCAGTGAATGGGATCAATAGGCAGGCAGACATGAAGCAGGAAGGTTGGCAAAGCAGACAGGCAGGCAGCCAGAGAGACCGACCTCCTGATGTGAGCGTTGATATTTTGATAATCAGTTCAGACAGGCAGGCAGTCCAGTTAGACAGACTTATGACAAACACTACAAACACATGCAGAGACAGGCAAGCAGGCAGTCAGGGAGATAGATAATCAGGGCAGGCAGAGTATGGGCCCAGGTGTTTGGTTGTCAATCAGGAGGGTAGCTACTAGCTAGTGGCCGATGTGCTGCTAACTAGTTATTTTATCCTCTCTCTGTCAGAGCAATTCATGTTTGTTCATGGTAATGGTAGTTGTCCTAGTACTAGTAGGAATAATATAGTTGTCAAAACAAAACATCCATGCACTAAGACCCAAGTGCATGCAATTCACACACGTAACGCAGTCACACACTCATGTAGACACCTGCTGTAATGCATACTTGTTTTCTTGGCACTCTTATCTAGTCGACGACTTACCCTGTTGTTGTTATTGCTGTTTGACTAGGGTTCATGCTGCTTACTCCGACCTTGCATATAATTGTTAAGTCGCTCTGGATGATAGCATCTGCTAAATTCCTAGCATGTAAATGCATGCACACACGCACAGTCACCTACTGTACAGCCTGACTCAGTAGCTATTACACGAACATGCCCCATTCATGAGCCAGCACAATCTTAGCCGCACAGCATCCCTGCACGCGCGCACACACACACACACACACACACACACACACACACACACACACACACACACACACACACACACACACACACACACACACACACACACACACACACACACACACACACACACACACACACACACACACACACACACACACACACACACACAAAAGCTGTATTCATTTCATACTTAGTTTCACACCGCTGTTAGGCACAGAAAATAACCGATCTACAAGCTCACGAAGCATCGAAGTGTGATGAGCTTGTAGTTCGGCTATTTTCCGCACGCAACACCCATGGACAACTCAGTATAACTCAGGGTTAAGATGAAGCACTAAATGTAAACCCCCACGGAACAAAGAGGGGCCCAAGAGCAAAAGAACATTCCTTGTTTGTTTTCACTCCATCTCCGCAGGTATAGGAGTATCGGAAACACATCCTCTTTATGATCTATAGCCCCGGCAGGTGATCTGAACATCGGTAATAAAAGCCTTGTGTTTGCATGAACACGGAGTGCTACAAAGAAGTGTGACATAAAGGACTGTCAGCCCATACAGCCACAATGGAGCGGTTTGAGTGCAGTGAAAGAGGAGAGCTCTTACCCTTGGGCTCGTCCAAGATGCCAGCTCCCAGCAGCCTGGAAGAGAGACAGAGAGAGATAGAGAGAGAGAGAGATAATCAAATAGGGTCACAAAGACAGAGGAGGCAACAAAAGGTGGCATGATGTTATAAGTCTCAAACACGCACACAGGAACACACAGATAACGATGAGCATACAGTGTGCAGTGAGTTTAGGCTAACCTACACACATGTACAGTAAATGTACAGTACACGACCATCATGTGATGGATATCACACACACACACACACACACACACACAAGCTACCCATGCCTGACAAGTGAGCACACACAACGACGTGACAAACAAAGGCACAAACCCTGGCTGCAGAACGCCACTTACCCCGTGCCTCTCAGGACGAGCTCGCCACAGCGTCTAACGTTACACTAATTATCAAGTCTACGGTCCGCTCACCCCCCCCCCCCCCCTGCTGGCAGTGATGTAACAGCACCGCTTGTGTGTGTGTGTGTGTACCATTTGGGGACAGTCATTCATCTCTAAGTAATTAAGCATTAAATATGGATGTGATGAGCACAGCTGCCCAGGGAGGAGGGGGGACAGTGATGTAACACAAGGGACGGGGTGAGGCCCGCTTTCAACACAATGGAGTGCCGTGGTGGACAGCTGGGTGGGGTCAAAGGTCACAGAGGCGGGATGGGGGGGCGTCCTCACAGCGTTGGGAGGGCTTGATATCGATGTGTTAACCTGATATATGGGCATGATTTGGACCTGATGGGCAGAGGCTGGTCCAGGCCGCATTAAAGGGGAATACCACTCATTTTAAACATTTAACTATGTCATTCATTTACCTTAGAGATGTTGTGTGGAAATAATAATTCGGCATAGAGTAGCACAAACGTCGATCACTCTCTGCTGATTTCTGATCGTCCACGCACGCACGCACGCACGCACACGCACACGCACACGCACACGCACACACACACACACACACACCACGAAGATGTATTTTGCAGGCCAAAGACTACATCTTCGTGATGTCACTGATCACATGACCACAGGTTCTAGACCTCCAGTTCTAGCCTAAACAGAAGAGGGAGACTTTTTTATTATTTCCACACAGCATCTCTAAAAAAAAAGTCATGCCTCGCACAAAAACACACAAAAAGTTAGAATATGGAGATTAGAGGTTTCTGCTCCATTATGCTTCCTTAATACACTCGAAATCCACAATCCAATGTGTCCCGACCCTGGGTCTCAAAACGCCTTTAAGCCAGGCCACACCCCTCCGAGATCCCCCATAGCTAATGGCGGGGCTCCCCCCCACCGACCCCGCCGGCTGTAGAGTATGGGGGGCATGCGGATCAGCTCAACGCTGCCGCCTATAAGCTCACAGTGGGGAGTAAAAGATAAACGGCCAAATACAAAGACAACAGCGAAGAGAACAATGGGGAGAGAGAGGAAGAGCACAAAGGGAGACGGGGGAGATGAAGGAGAGAGTAATGAAGAGTGAAGGGCAGTGGAGGAAGAGGAGCGAGGGGAAGTCATGTGTCATTTATTGCATGCACGCGCACGCACGCACGCACGCGCACACGCACGCGCACACGCACACACACACACACACAACTCCCTCCATCTCTCTGAAATGATGTAATACTAGCGCTGGGCAATTAAGGAAAGTATACTGTAACAAAACCCGACATTTAGAACCAATAACCAAATTAATTAAGCAATATTACACGAGAGGGGGTGGATTAACGTTATTAATGCACGCCTGCGATGCTGCACGAAAGAAAGTGCTTTAATGGCGTTAAACCGCCCCCCCTCGAGTGTAATATTGCAATTATACAACAGTTGAAAAATAATATTTTTTAAATGACAGATGTAGTCACTGTACGACCACAAATGTCCCAAGAAACTAGCTAGCCTAGCCACTGAGTCTGCTGCTTGGTTAGTGGAATAGTGGTAGAAATGAGCTGTGCAAGAGGGCTACATGCATACAAGATGTTTCTAAACATTGTGGCATTTCATACATTTCTGCAGTTATGCGGTGGCGACCATTTGTCTCTAATTTTCTTGGTGAACTCTGGGAAATCATGCTTCCTTCTAAGGGGCAGGTACTGTACTGTAGTGTGCAGCTTTGATTTAGCAACATGCTGTACAGATCTATAAGCCATGCAAACAGCAATTAGCTGAAAATACCATTTGGTGTTTTTGAACATAACAGGCATTTGACACTAGCACCATTACATCTGGTGTTTATTACAATAATCTAATGACAGTAGGCTGGTAGGTAGACCTCTGAAAACGCACACATGTAGGCACATGCGCACAGTCGCATGCGCACGGCCGCACGCACACACACAGTCTTCTGAAAACCTTTGAGGTATGACAAATGTCGAGGCTGTTGACAACCACGTACTAACGTCTTTACACGTGTAAATAATAATATTTATTGTGCGACGATGCATGTCAAGGAAAGCCACACGATAATAAGTATTTTTTGAATGCGACTGTATATGGGTGAGGGCAGGATGCCTGTCTGTTGGCAGATAAGCCTGTTTCCTGATGCGTTTCCATTATCGCTAGGAGAAATTGTCACCAGCTGCCTTAATGCTGTCCCCATTACAGGCAGACACAACATCCTGTCACACAGCCTTCAGTGAATGGGAGTAAAATGACATGACCTTGACACTGTAGCCAGTGCTACTTGGCAATTTGTTTGTGTGTACACACTGTACAGTAGGCCTATCTATGACTATATATACTCCAAATACATGAGTGGATACCTTTCTATTTGCAATTCAATTATAGTAGTAAAAAAAAAAAAAAATCACACCCGAAGTGAGGGTGCTCTTATCATCTTACAACATCGAGGAGAGAATTCAATGCTTCAGTAGGTGATGTAATGATGATGTAAAATAAACGGTGTCAAAACAAACATTAAATTATCTTTATTGTTAATGGTATTTAATGTTTGCGTTAGGGACAAAACAAATTTCTCTTCATTTTCAATGGTGTTTTTAAAACAGACATTGAACTAAACACAAACATTAAACCTGTATATAAGAGGGGCTAGCTCCCCTCAAAATAGTGTAATTACCATTTACCACCATCGGACCGTGTTCAAATTAACTATTTGCTCAATGTGTTTTCCCCTACTAGTGTTTCATTGCATTTGAATACCTCCTAGATTGTAAAAAAGAAAAGAAAAAAGAAAAGAAAATCTATTGTTGGCAGCCTAAAATAGGCCATGTCACAACGTCAACAACAGGACTGGCCTGGCCTGTGGAGCCTGAAGTGACAGACGTGTCAGCTGAGCAAGCCTTTCTGTTCTCTGTCAGCTATAGTCTATGTATGACTTGTCTTCACATTGACCACTGATTATATGGATTATATGGCTTTCAATAGAGGTGGGCCACCACAGTAAGACAATCGCTAGTACCAAAATTTGAGAAAGTATAAGACATGAAAAACAATATGGTATTTTACGTAAGCAAGGCTTGAGCAAAGATGGAGCCAAAAACTAAATAGCCCCTAACATCTACTGCTGTGAAAAATGACAAGACAGATAAGAAATGATGCAATGCCCCACAGTCCAGACCTGCAGTAACCTGTCCAACCAACAATACATTTTGTAACATTTCTGCAACAACACTTTCCCAATTTAATAACGTAAAAGGTCGATAGGATCTGCTAGCACGCCAGTCAGACTTATCTTGGTTCAATAAGTACAGGGCATGAACATTTGCTTAGAGCATTCATTGTGTCGAGGCACATTGAAACCCTCAACACATTCTCATTGGCTCTCTCCTCTGTGGCAGTGTGCACATTCAAATCTCTCCCTCGCTCCCCTCGGGGTGATTGTCAGGACAAGACAAGCCTGACGGTGTGCACTGACTGCACGCAGCACAACCCCCGGCTCCATTACAGCAAAGAAAACATCCCTGAACCCAGGATAGGACACGTTTTGCGTTATCCATGAACAGGACTCAGGGCATTCCTTGCCGCTAATAAGGCCTGACTTATACTTGGATGTGCGCAGGTGTCGTGCAACAAATACAACGGATACAGCGGATCGCACTGCAACACAAGCTTGTAGATCTTCTATTTTCAGTGCATAACACATGCGAACAACCAAGTATGAAATCAGGCATAAGACCCAGTATACTGCTAGACCTACAACTGTACAACTCTGACACATGTTAAACATTCAGAGTCAGACTCCTGTAAATTGAACCCAAAACAAGCAGCTCGTACGTCATAACGGCCAAACATGCTGCTGTGCAAAAAAGTCCTGCACTGCTGAGGCATGGCCAATTTTGGAAATGTTTGAAGTGGTGTTTACTTCAAAGAGGTGATGGTACTACTATCTATGGGCTCTGAGAATGCACCAGCCAGATGCAGGAAGGGTTCATTGGACCCTGGAATCTGGATTTGTACTGTGTAGAGATGCCTGGCCTCCTAATTATTCTTCCAGAGCCAAATACGCTTTGCTTGAAGTTTTCAATATCCAAGACAGTCAGGCTTGTCTTGATTCATTGGAACACTTAACTATACACACACTCCCTGAGAGCAAGGCGTATGCTTCCTAATTTGGTCTATAGAGACAATATATGACTAAGCTCACCTGTTATGGGAGGACAACTTCACAGTGGAGGCCGACTCTGCTTTTGAGGATAAATCCACGTGATCGGTGCCCTCTACATCCACGGAGGACTCCCTGTCGGCTTGCTCTGCCATTTCTCCAGCTTTACTCCTGAGGCCCCTCCTGGTATGAGTGTGTTCTGATCCATTATCTTCCGACTTCTCCTTGGACAGTGAAGGGCCCGTTTCCGCTGAATCGCCAATTTTGCGGTCCCTGCGGACATATTTGGAGGTGAATTCGTCTGAGTTGCCGTAGCGCTCTGCGAGTTCCCTCCTCCTTTCGGCTTTGTAGCGGGCGATTCGCTCAGCCTTAGTCTCCAGGGCGGGGTTCTGTAGGGTATCTACACCATCCATTCTGCCGTCCCCTCTATTCAAATATAGCCAGAGTTCAGGGGATGCTGGACCGACGTTAAGTAACCAAAATGAGCAGATTCCAAGTCAGTTATCTTAACTGTCCAGATCAGAAGCAGACAGTGGCCCTTCCCTTCAAATCAATGGCTCACTTCGTCCAAGGCATTCCAGTGCTGCAAAACAAAACAAGTCAAAAGCATTAGTAATGCATAATGTCTCAAAATCCCATACAATAATAGGCTCTCAAAACCTTTCCAGACCTATAAATCTGTGGGCCAGGGAGATACATACATACATACTGCTTCAGCTTGGGGGTCATGATTGCAATGGAAATTATATGTAACTGCCTAGGAGCTGGAGTTTCAAGCCAAGCTCAGCAAATATCCTGCCCTGACTAACAACCCCCCCCCCCTCCTTGTGAGGATGATGTCAGCTAGCTCTGATCTAGGATGAGCCTGCCCCAGACCAGAGACCGACTGGCTGATCGCCGCACTGAGACTCTCATGTAACCTCCATGTAATCCACCCGCTAGCTGGGAGAGATGGAAGGTGGTTCGGGCTGGGGGGGGGGGGGGGGGGGGTTGGGGGAATGTAAAAAGAATAATCAAGTACTATAATCATCCTTTTCCCCCCCTCCTTCTTAATTGGAGGCCGGTGCCTCAGCATCGCAACTTGAACATCATCCAGTCACGTAATGCTGCTGTATTTACTACAAGAGCAGGGCAATGAGCTCACAGGCTCACAGCACAGAAAAACCACACGTTGGACTTGAGACTGGAGAGGTTCTGCAGTCGTAGAGAGACCCACTTAAACACACACAGGCCGAGCTGACAACGGCAATAAAAAAATATATTGTGCGAGCGCAGTGCTCTCGCTCCACATAAAGACAGAGCGCAGGGGGTTTCTATAAGGCCGTCTCACGGCACAAATATGTTAACGATACCTATGGAGCCACAGCCTCTGGACACCCTGCAGGAGCTGAGAGACAGAGTCAATGCATAGATGGAGGAATGTTTATATAAGTGGGACAGGGGGTGTGTGGGTGTGGGGGAGCCTTAACGTGTCCCTTAGGGATTTCTACAGTAGAGGGCAAGGGTTAATTCAGCACATCTGGGTTTGCACATTGAATAACTCGCAGCTTGCGATGGGAAAGGGGGGCATACGCTCTGTTGTAGAAACTAGAGAAGGGTGTCAGGAGAACGTTTCGTCGCTGCAGTGCTGGGCAGAAACCTTGTATCTCCATATTTAAAACTCTTTAGAAAGTTTTTGTTTTAATGCCCCGCGTCGTCGTCATAGGCCCGGCCGGCCTAACTGGTTGCTAATCCAGACTCCCGATCCTAACTGGTTGCTAATCCAGACTCCCGATCCTGACGATTCATGACCTTTGCTGCATGTCACCCCCCATCTCTTTCCCCCCATTTCCACAATACTACACCATACTGTAGTACCCTGTCCAATAAAAGGCACGTGACAGCAGCGATTTGTGAAGAAAAGAGGCGAGGAGAGAAAATGGAGGAGAAGAGAGGGGGGTGTTTAGGGAAGAAGGGAGCTAAAGCAGAGGTGGTGTCATCATAAGGCAGAGTAAATGAACTCCGTCCAAGGAAGCCAGTGTTGTAATGATGACAGCCTACCACAAATCTCCTGAAGCCTCTACTAACTACCTGCTTGATCATAAAAACCCTAGCCACAATAATCCAGTCTTGTTCCATTGAAAAGAAGAAATATGGTGTGGACATCATTACACGGGAAATCAGCGCAAGTCAGGACACGTCTTGCAGATATGTGTGTGGTTGACTGGTTGTGTGTGTGTGTGTGTGTGTGTGTGTGTGTGTGTGCGCATGCGCGTTTGGGTTGTTCAACTTGTTTGTGTATGTGAGTGCAGTGCATGCCATCACCTTGACCTCACCGAGCCCTCCTCCACCGTAACACACCAGCATTTAGTTAGACAATGAGGAACCACGGTGTCTCCCAAGTCGCGACAGTTTGGATAGAATGAACACAGTAAAAACCACAAACTGTTATTCTAGCAGACAAGTGCACCTTTGTCTGGGTCTGGCTCTTAGCCTTGCAGTGTCTAAGGGTATGATCATACTGCTCTCCTTTTTTGAAAGAAACATTCTTACATAAACCTGTGAGAAACGACCAAAAAGGCCACCATAAAAAGTCAAAAGACAGCCACCTTTAAAAAGTATTGGTCGAGCATTGCGTCTTCGAAAGTGGATAGTTTAATTATTTGATAAATGCACAATACGCAGTGCACCGCTTTTTAACTGCTCATCATCATGATAAATCGTCTCTGCCGTCTATAAGATTGCTGCCTCAGCCATCAGGTCTTAAATTTGCCCTATAGTTAGCCTGAAGTAAGCTTTAAAATGAGCTTCATCCAGACGAAGCTCCTAGACGCGGTTGTGATCTGCCCCATACCGCTGTCGGGGGGTGGAGGATGTCACGTCTTTCATTTTCAGCAGAAAAGGCGCTCTAGGCAGTGCTGTCTTCTATTCATAACATTCAGAGAGTGTGAACACACCCTTAGACAGGGTTTCTCACCCATATGTGGTCCCCCGTTTCTAAAATAAACATTTCTAGGAGAAGTATTGTAAGAGCAGAGAATTCAGTAATCACTTGAAGTGAGCGCGTTGCAAGTTGCAACGCGCTGAGAGCTTGTACTGTAGTGCAGATAGTGTAAACGTGAAAACAGGAGTGGGCATAGTATAGAGCCCTGAGGGACTCCGGTCCACTAAGTACAGGGTTTAGTGGTTAAAGGGTAATTTACCAACAAAAGTAGGCAGAACAGTAAACAGCATGTAAAGTTTACTGGGCACTAATTGATGATAAATGGATTGACCTCATCAATTAGTGTTTGGTCCCGGGGGAAAGTGAGAGAATATGCGATTCCAAACAGATTTTGAATAAGTTAACGTTTGACTTGAGAGAGCAACAAGAGCAGCAATGCTCTGAGGCATTAATAACTACTGGCGTCATCTGTAACTTTTGCTGAATTTCAATCCAAAGCAAAACGCGCACATTTCCTTATGAAGGCAAAAGGTTCCCGAGGTTGGATGTGGATTTCAGTTTGCCACAGTTCACCTACCTAAGTCACATTACCTATAAAAGGAGCACAGAGCGGTGTGCCAAAGCATGATCACGCAGATCCAAAACAGAAATGCTGCTTTGTTTGGAAGCTGCCTCTGTTATTTCAAGCGAACAAGGGGGGGTGGGAAACCCACAGCACTGCATGAGTCATACATGAGAAATCATCACCCCTATCAGTGAATGGTGAACTCACCCGAAGATATGTTTTGTTTTCGCTTTACCTTTTTATGGTTAGTTCTCGAGAAGAAGGGATGGATGGAACAAGTGGAAACATGCATGGCCAGAAGGCACACGCAGTGAGCTCTCAACGAGGCCCAATGTGTCTGTGAGCCACAAGCAATGTTCCAGCACAAGCAGATGTTTAAAGGCACTTTTAGAGAGGAAAAGCTTTTATAGCACAGCCGGCCTCATCCATTTCCATCAGCATTTTGTGCACCCTGATGTTTCTGACAGATGTACTGTGGCAATTGTTTTGTTGGTGGACAGGACACTTGATAAAGGTCATCTGGGAACATATCGCTTTACAAAGGGCTCTCGCCGCTCTCCTTTAACAATTCATGTCTTAATTTTCCACAAACGCAAGCCTGACAGTTAGCTCATATTGCAAATGTGGATTCTGACACGGTCATGTAAACAAACCAAACCCTCTGTTTTGAAGGGCTCGGTTGTGCTCTCCGGCCTCTCAGGGAACTGTTACAGGCCATGAGAGGAAGCTCTGTCCAAATAACGGCCAAGTGTGTCACTTCCCGAGGGCGCATCATATCCTATTTCATAAAAACCCAATTAATCACGTTATTGTACTCCTAATCTGGGCAAATGTCCAGAGGTTTCTCGAGGGAGAGGATGGGCGAGGACGTCGTTCGGTACGGGATCAAGGGGCATATTTCCCTCTCACGCTGAAAGGAGTGTCTTAGTCATTGTCCTGTACTCTCTGTGGTACGAGAGCTCCTTGGCAGTCTGGTATTTGTTTTCTTTCCCCGTGCAAAGACCACCCGCTATGCTGGCCAACAACCTTGGCTGTCCCTGTGTAGACTTGCATTTCTTACCAGCTAAATAACTCAAGCCTTCTACTATATAGGCCAACACCGAAGCCTGAGTTAGACTTACTCGTGCATGGGTGTCGCACACCAAAACTAGCTGATCTACAAGCTCACGGTGTGTCACACCGTGATGTGTGGTGTGCTTGTAGATCTGCTATTTTACAGTAGGTGTGCAATACACAGCATGCAACTAGGAGTAATAAAATCAGACGCAACTGAGAGATGTTGCAATACCGCTCACGCCATTCAAAGCAGACTGGATCTCTGTAGGGCTGGTACCATATGGAAAGCTCCTAAAGTTTATCTAAGCGGCCCTTATCTTTTTGACCTGTTACTAATACAAGCTTTGATCTGAACACCAGCAAGTCAACTGGCTGGTGTTACTTACAACACTGCGTGTGGTCAAAATCATAACTCAACGCTCATGCAGGGAAAGTACTATAAAAGAAAAAAACTCAACATACTTTATTTTGTCCCTCCCAACGCCAGAACGTTATGGCCAACAAAAAGTTTGAGGTTTCACCCCAGCTCCGCCAGGTTGAAAGGTATAAAAAATGTAAACAACATTTTCTGTTTCATTTTCTGTTTCATGGGGAACATCTTGAGATGGAGCCGATATTTAGATTTAGAAGCATGCGTAAATGATAGCACATTGGTCCAATTCAACCTGTCACAGAGTTGGTGCAAAGTTCAGTCCTTGTTAATGGATAGTATAGTTAGTCAGACTCAGGACTGAGTCAAGCTGAACTGCAAGACCGGGGAGTTAAACTGGGAACAGAAAGAAAAAGGGAAGGAATGGGGAATAACATGCAGACTCCATGTCCACCTACTGACCCCATCCTCATTACTCACAGCCCACTGGTGTCACTCTCTATATACGAGAAGGATTAGAGTTCACAGTGGGGGAATGAAAGCACTATCACACGCTGACCCCTGTAGAGAGTATGCTCTTAAACATGGGTTCAAGGGTTCATTCTCCTCATAGCAGCACAAGACCTATAGTCAAAAAGCTGCCTCAGGGGGCCAAACCGCCGACCTGCAGTCTATTAGCCTCTGGATGCCTTCAGACTTCAGAGATCGCGTCTGTGCAAGAATGCTCAACGGGAATGCAGAGGCAACACCCCAAATTCACCAGAGCGTGGATATCATGACTGTATCGATATTCTAAGGGTTCCTTGAGCCTGAATAAACAGACCCATTGCCTGCAGCCCACTTATGGACAAGAGATGAGTGCAATTGTATGTATGTAAGCTGTTATTAAAGGTCTTATCAGAGGCACACTTTCTTTCAACACAGCCTCGAAACACAGACCTCACAGAAGGGATAGTGGTCGCGGCACTAAAACAACAAAGACATCTATTCTACAGTAACTAGACTCAACTCCCGACACAGTAGAGTGACACTCTCGCCCACACACGCATGCACGCACACACGCACGGTACCTCATCACTGAGCTTACAGGCAGCACACATCTTCCCAACCCAGTTTTCAACATGTTTGCATTTTACACAGACATAGTGTGATATAGTGTGTAAGGATACAGCCAGCCATCTTAATATTACAGCCAAGGCAGCAAGGCTACAAAAAACTGGGATCTTCTGTAAATTGGTTGATAGGTGATTTTTCAAATGCATGTAATCTAATGTAGATCTGCAAGTGTTACTGTTTGAGCTTACACGTAGAGCATCTATTTTTGCTATTTGTCATCATAGGGCTTAAGTGGTTAAACACACCCAGACATTAGATTTCCTTTCCTTTGCATGCGGAGAAGAGCTGGGTAAGGATACAGCCAGCTCCTGACACACATTATTCCTAAGAGAGGAGGGTGGAGAGTGGAAAATATTTCCCATAGTGAGAAACCCAGGTGTCGGTACAAAACAGCAAGAGCAGCAGTCTCTGCTGTGAAAGTTCTGAGGGAATTGATGATTGGAAATCCTTATAGTAAGCAGAATGACAAGTAAATCCTTACATGCATATAGTGCTGCTGTGCTGAGCGATATGGACAAAATCGAATATTTATGATAAAATAAATACCTCAATATGGATTTTGTGGCGATATTGACTTCATACAGAAGCCTGTCACTGCAGACACACAAACATAATGCAACGCATGTTATATACTGTATGCAAATATACTGTAAATGTAAGATATTGTGCAGTGTGCACATACAAACACATATGGATAATATCTAGAAGCAGGACCCATGCAAACACTTAAACCTTCAAGCACCTCAAAATGGAGGATTATAATGTACATAAATATCACAATATTGATATATCAATTTTGCACGATGCCTACATTAAAATCCAGAGTACTATCAGGCTTATTTATTTAAAGTTATTACACTCCGGGATATCTTATTTTTGACAGTCCCTGTAGCATCCATCTCAACACCATAGCACTACTTTTTCCTGCAATCTGAGCAAAGGAATTAACATTTGCCAGTATGAGTAAAAAAATAAGTGTATTGATATTTTCTTACATATAGCATAAACAAAGCTATTGTAATGTATAAAAGGTACAGTGCACGGATGTAAATGAAAATACAACATTACCTTTGGCTTTTTCACAATGCTTTTGAAGGGGGTGACACAAGAGGAATGTGATATCCCTTGCTGTGGGAGAAAGTGTCTGTGTGGCCTATTTGGTGTCTGTGTATGCATGTCTGCCTGCCTGCCTGCAGCCAGGTCATGTGACCAGAGGAGTGGTTATGGGTCATCAGCTCCTAATCCAATAACCATATCTGACTCCTGCATGTGCTAAGTGTCGACTTAGACCCATTAATTTAGCCGAGAAAATGCATCCGAAAACACTGAAAAACAGAGGCGGGCCTATTGTGTATTTCTCCAAACCACCCTCTTACAGTAATAGACCGCGTAATGAGAGGACAACATGTTTCTCATTATAAAGCCATTTTGCTGCATTTTACTGCAGTCTCATTTAAGGGCTATGCCTGCAAGCCTAGGCAGAATGAAAACAGGGTTTTTAATACTAATTGCAATCGTACAGCATTTCCACCCTGCACTGCTGAAGCAGGCCTTGATTAATAGTGCGATTTGTCGCAGTACAGGAGCAGTGCGTTTCCACTAATGATGATGCTGAAACACTGTACTATCCTGACTCAACTTCTCCCTGAGTGACTGAACTGGCGAGGGAAGGGGAGAGAATGAAGATGAAAAGGGAGACTGCGAATTAGAGCTGAAACAATTATTTTCTTAGCAATTATTCTAGCAATTACCATTCCAATTAATCTATGAATCGCAAAGTATGTTGTTTTAATATTTGAATAGTGTTCTACTGCATCTATGTCAAGTCAATTAAACACTAAAGGGATATTTTACAACTGATTTTGTTCAAAAATATTGACAATGGCCGAACTACAAGGCAACGTCATACCATCACTATTTTGTGAACGTGTTTTCTGTTTGCGTCTGATGACATGCCCAAAATACAGATTGAATATGTAATTGATCCTTTTTTATGAAGTTTGTAACTTCAAACTAACTTTTTAAACATGATAGATTCATTGAACACACCTTTTTAATGCTTATTTTATTTGAAAGTAAAATATCCCTTTATATATATAAGTTTGATTAACCTCCTCTGGATCTCTAGTAGCGCAGAGGAGGAAGAGGCAGGGACAACTGTGGTTGAATATTGCGGGATGGGGGGGGGGTTATATAAAAATATAACTCTATGGGGTAGACAGAGTATCAAGATTAGTGGGATGGTGGTGCGGTAGGCGTGTGGATTGGAGACAGCTCCTTCTCGGAGGGGGGTGGGGGCAGAAGAAGGGAGAGACGATGGAGAGATCATGTCTGGAGAGAAGGAGGCTTTTGTGAGTGGTGGTGGTGGTGGAGCCGGAGGAAGTGGTTTTGTGGAGCATATGCCAAGAGGCCCCAGCCTGGGGGTGAGGGTGGGATCTGCTGCAGCAAAAGGAAGATGGGGCAAAAATGGGGCTCGATTCAGAGACTAATCCAGTGTTTCCCAAACCTTGTATCTCAAGATTCAAAAGATAGCATTTTGCTGTCTGCCCGGGAGCCAAACTTAAAGGACCACTTCAGCACTTTTCAACCTATCTTCATATAATTGGTCCTCACTAATGTTTGTGATAAAATACCAAAACATTTCTACTCAGTCTGTCTCATAGGAATGGCTGTGGGCAGTTCAGAGACCCATCCACCAGTGACATCATTGTTAGGCAGATGTTTTTTAATATTTAGATTTTTTTATTATCATGGGAAAGAAGGCTTCCATTATCACATTTCAACATTTCAAACTAATAGAGTTTCTATTAGCTTGAATTCCCCATCGATGATGTCACTGGTGGACGGGTTTCTAGCTATATAGCAGTGTCGTCGTCTCCCCCCCCCACACACACACACACACACACACACACACACACACACACGCCCTGCTGACTGAAGCCAGTCATCCATAAGGCAGTTGACATTACAACCCCCTGGTCTACTCATGCCTGGAGTCTGTGTCACCGAAAAATGACCCCACTGTAATGAACAGTGCATGAACAACAGACCCACTACATGCGTCTACAGTACATCTCTCACTGCAACGTGGATAAACCAAACATGCTTATTATATTACCACCCCCCTCAGTCAGCTAATAGCTCATGTCTACCAAAGTTCTCATAATGTTGTGCTGTGTGTGGTTGTGCAGAGAATACGTGTGTGTGTGTGTGTGTGTGTGTGTGTGTGTGTGTGTGTGTGTGTGTGTGTGTGTGTGTGTGTGTGTGTGTGTGTGAGAGAGTGACATGAGAGAAAGACACAGAGCGAGAGATGCAGAAAGAGGTTTTCTTCCCCCTTTAACCGAGAGGTTGTTTTTGTTTTATAGTCTTTCTTTGTCCCAGCCTTCCGGCTTTCTGCATTCAAAGAGGAGCCATTAAACACATGACGCACACAAGAACGCAAACAAGCAAATGGCTGTAAGATAGTGTCAATATGGACCCATAAGGGTCCGACTCCGTAGTACCCATATTTACACTCTCAGGGTTGAAAAGGACTGGATTTGGCAGTGTATGATTGTGGAGGTTGGACTGAAGAAAGGGTGGGGTTTATGGGGCTTTATCTGGCTGGCAGATCAGGAATCTCTCCCTCTCACCGCACACATATACATACACACACAATCACACCCACACAAAGCGTGCTAAGTTGGATTCTGTTCAGAGAGCTAATGTAGGCCAGATACACACACACTCAGAGGGCTTTTTAATGGGACAGATGTAGTAGCTATACCACACCAAGTGTTATCCTACTGCAGAGCTGCTCCGACCACAACCAAGCATACAATGAAAGGCCAGTGTGTACTTCCAGTCTTTTCTTGTGATGCATCACCTTGGCCCCTCTCTCCCGGACCCAAATTGTCAAATAAAAGTAACATTTTAAAGAGCACCCATAGGAAGAATTTACTCTCTCTAGGTTACTAAACAAATGATTTCAGACACCTTAAAAAGGTACAAAAAAAAACAAACAAATTATGTAGACCCATATAAAATAATCCCTCTACTTATACTGTGGTGTGTGGTGGTGTCTACAGAGACACTTTCCTCTGCCTGTATTTTCTTATTTTACAATTTGTTTAGGATGTTTTTGGATGACAACCATTGGACAGCTCTGTGTGTGTGTGTGTGTGTGTGTGTGTGTGTGTGTGTGTGTGTTGTATTTATTTTGGTGAGCTGGGAAGGAGGGGCACAACTTTGAATGTTGTCGACAAACCGCAACCAACAAAACCTACTCGTTATAACGTTAAACTGCAAATGTGCAGATCCAACCCCTAGACCTGACTTTGACGAATATTGTCTGTCTCTACTTCAAATGGTGCATTTATATAGCGCCTTTATCCAAGGCGCTTTACAGAGATTGTGCATTACACCCATTCACACACACATATTCATACACTGGTGGCGGTGGAAACCATGCAAGGCACCAACCACCAGCACATCAGGAGCAATTAGGGATCTATTTAGTGTCTTGCTAATTAGTGTCTTGCTCAAGGACACTTTGACACTAACTTCGAACTGGCGACCTTGCGGTTACCATCCGGCCACTCTACCACTGAGCCACCACCGCCTCAAACAAATGCATGACAAATCATTAGGGTGCAATTAAGCATTAGACATCCATCACAACAATTCCAAGTATTTTGATGACAGACATTTAAAACCTGGATCTGAAACCAATACAGGGCACAGAGCTGAAAGATAAAACCAGGTCCCAGTCGGAGCCAGATCACATAAGCTTTCATTTTCGTCGGTGCAAAAAATGAAAGCCTGGGAAAACGCATTGGCCGCTCTGGTCTAGAAGTGGGAGTCAACCCCGGGTGGGCGTCGCTCCAAATGATGTGACGTAGTGCACTAGTGCTGCACTAGGGGGGAGAGGAGGGACCGGGGCTGATGGACAGATCAGTGAACCAATCAGTGCGTGCGCAAATCTCATGCACAACCAGAAGACCAGAAACCTAACACATTAGCTCAGGCTACTGTTGAAGAGCATTCACAAGTATTTATTTGAGTGACGCCATGCAGTAATAAGTCAATGTGAGGAAGAAGAGACATCCTTGCAAATTCTAACTACATCGGTTGGTCTTGACTTGAGAAGTAATGTTAAGTCCTTAGACAAATTGAAAACAGAAAAAGCACCAACATCATGGCACTGCATCTTTAAAGCGTTTCAGATGACTAAATAAGATAACATTTTGTACTGTACACAAACATTTATCTCAATATACTGTATTTTTGGGTCAGTCAGTATCATAGATAGAGAGAGCATTATTATTCACTACTTACTGACTATAACTTGGGGAAACATGAATGAACCACAGGACAGTAATCCCATCTATCACTCGGGCGCTGTAAGTTTCAGTCCTGTGTCTTCGGTTAAAAATAAATACCATCTAATATGACTTTTACACTTGTCAACAGCCGTGGACTTTAAAACATAGTTCAGGCCCAGACTGGCGCCCTGGACCCGTGGGAGAATACTTAACTTCAAAAGGCTTAACATCTCACTGCATGAGGTGAGAAAGAGGCTGAGTGCAAAACGTAAATGGAGAGAGAGATGGGACACAATCACAGAAATAAATCAAAACACTGAACAAACGGAGGAGGGGCATACAACAACGAGACAAATCTAAGTCATATGGGGTCTCTCCCTTTCTCTCATGATCTCTGGCAATCCAATGGACAGCATCTGGACAGCTGGAATTTGACCACGGTGGGGGATGTGGGAGTATGGAGTTTCTCCCGTTTTGCAGGGGGGGATACAGTATTAAGAGCTGAGATACAGCATTAAGAGTGGTGGAATTAACCATTGAATGGCAGACAAGCAGCACTGACTGTAAGCTGGTGTGAGTGTTTAGAATGGACACACTCACACTGACAATGCTGCGAATGGATTCTGTTAAAATGTCACAAATTAAAAAACCTTTCTTGCTCACACGTAGTAGTTCATTTAGGATTATGGGTATCAATACAGTGCAACGCCTTCTGAAATGAATGGCTTGTTCTGAGGCATGTATGAGGGGAAAATCAGTTCAAAGTCAAAGTGGGCTACTCCCTCTGAATGTGACATTTCCTCGTTGCAAGCACTCATTTGCGTGCATGGCCACCAGATCTGCGTAAGACAAGGTATTAGCCCTGCTTGCATGTTCACGTGTAAAGTGCCGTTTTATGGCGATATTTGTTGATTTATCTCGGCATTACTCATGTAGTTAAATTAACTGATAGTCCCAAGAACTCAATGCATATCTTGAACAACAATGGCTGTTAAGCTGAAAACAAAGCAAATAAGACTTTTAGGGAATACTCCTGACATAAACATGTATAATATGATCTGCTGGCATTTTCCGCAGTGGCTAAATTAAAATTCTGGGGAAAGACATAAAATGGAAACAGTCATTTTTGAGTAGAGGACCTGTTTTGTGGATCAATGCAAAGCAAACCTTGTGCAACATCTGTATTACTTGCTTCCATGTCCAAACAGAAGGCTTTGGAAACCCCCCACCCCGCATCTGGTCTATCCGGATCTAGGATATTAGTCTGTCTGGCTCCAATGGTGTTTCATGGAGGAACTGCAGATTCTGTTTCTGCCATGGAGCAAGTAACCATTTACACCCACTTTTAATCCCTAGTGTCCCTACTTTTGGGCATAGTGGAAAAACATCTATTTTTGCACCTTATTATTATAAGTATAAAATAGTTGTTAACCCTGACCTTGGTTTCTTTGACACACTCAAACCTGGTCATTGCAGCTATTGCCTGTGTCCCATTTTTGAGGGGTGCTAGCCCCTCCTATATGCCCAGCTTTGTCTGTTCGTGTGAACACAAACACAATGATTTATTGGCTGATCACAGATCACCCATAGCGATGAGAGTGAGGGCAGAAAGAGACACCAAGTGATTGGCCGGAATGACATTTGTGATGATTTGATTGGCCGAGCAGGGAATGTGATGTACAGTATGATGATGAAAGCGCCACTCACTTCATACAAGTGTTATTTTTTATATAATAGCAAGCAAATGGTAAACAAACTGTACGTACACACAAAACAATGACACTCGTCAAACCTTTGCTTTGACTGATTCTGTTTGGTTAGAAAATAGCAAATGAGCTTTGCATTGTTTCTGCCTCATCTCTACACTTGAAGTGGATCATAGTTTTTCAGCCACGGCTTTTCACCCAGCAATGTGCTAACATCGAGTGAAATGAAGGTCTGGCTTTGTGTGTCTCATGTGGTCCCCAAAAGAAGGATATATGCTTCACAAATGAAAATCAGGTGTGCAATGAAATTCAACCCTGAGCAATGTGCAACGTGAAACTCATATTTGTGTAAGACATCTGCACAGGCCCCGGCCGTGTAGTCGATGACTCAATAAATAATAATACAGTTTAACATCTTCAGTGTCAATGCTGGAAATCTGCCCCTCTAATTGCTAGCCTGGTTTATAAATATGTTTTAACAGAGATTAGCCTCCAGCTAACCCCTAGCACCCTTCTCCGGGGAGTTCCAATTGCTCATGTTGTCACATCCCCTCTCCCTACTGTAAATATTTGTGCTGTGTGGAACTGCCTGGCGGGGCGGCAGACACCGGCCTCTGCTGAGTGCCGAGGAGAGAGAGGGGAGAGTCGGGTGAGACCAGGAGAACGTAGGGACAGAAAAGGTGAGTGGGTGGATTTCCTGGCTTATAGCCATCAACTGTAGCCTACATTTCTTGCATCCGTTTGTGGAAAAAGAAAACAGTACTAGAATTAATAAGGGTTTAAAGTTTTTGTTTTTGACAATGTCAAAATTGTCAGTGTCCATTCGTCCAGGGCTAATCTCAGAAACCGCTGGACCAATCAACCATCAATTTCAGTCAGATTGGGCTGAAAGTCTGAAACCTTCCCCAATTAGTCGTCATACATAATATAATACACCACACTTCCTGCTGGATCTATGTGTCCGCTCTGAGCAACATCTCTAGTTTATTTATTCTAGGTTTTTTTAATAGGAAATTCGGAGGCCATGAAGGCACTACCCAGTAAAACTGAGATTTATATTCTTTTTAATTTGACCACCACACACACAGTGAAGACTAAAAGTGTTGTTATTTCCCTGAGATACAAATGCTGTTTCCATGAAATGCAGGTGCAAACAGATTCTTCAGCAAACACCAAGCTATTACAGTATAAACAGTCAACATTAAGTATGTATTCTGAACCAAGCATTTAAAGGTTCTTAAAAGTGCACTACTTTGTGATTAACATGAAATTTGAATTTAAAAATCTAAAACGATGGCAGGTTACCTATGCAGATACACAAGCACAAACCTTGCTTCAAGGTATCTTCCGTTAGTGGCTCATTAAATGCTGTAATTACCCATATAAATTACCCATATAAATCTGAATTACAATTCTAAATTACCAGGTTGGAGTGTTTATATCCCCTCAATTAGCGTTTGGCTAAGCCACACTTTGCGTGAGGTAGGCTACACAGTAAAATTCTAAATTGAACTCTGAACACTTTACAATTAACACTGAATTTTACTGTGTATTTCCCCAGTTCAGTGAGCGACAGCCCTTATGTTTATGACAGCATGCTGGCATAACAGAAACACTCTGTCCATTTAATATGAGTTCGAACAAACTGGCCTCAAACATACATACGTAGGTGTGTGTGTGTGTGTGTGTGTGGGGGGTGGCCTTTAGGCCTTATGAAGAATCTACCAGGTGAAAAAGGTTAAAGTCCAGGATCAAATCTGCCAAACCTTTGGCTCACAAAGCAGTTAAAAACAGGTTGAACACAAAAGGCAAACAAATTGCAAAGCACTGGCTCTGCAGGCTCAGACTGTAGCAAGAGTAGCTCCAACGAGGTCTGTGTTATTTCAAAAGAAGCTTTATTTCGTCAACAGGCCCTTTTTTGCCTAAGAAAATATTTCTTGGGACACTAGAAGCATTTATATTCAAGATACCATGACATACTGTTAGTGTTTGTACTGTACGTTAGATACGTACACATTTTTTGCCCTTCTCAATACCGATTCCGATACAGCTTGCGTATTGGTCGATTCCCATCCCGTGTAACGATACCAGTGTGTAAATTAAAAATCACTCCCGTGTGTGTACACAAACCCCCAAAGCTGGACATAGCTAGCGCCCCTCAAAAATAATCTAGGACAGTGGCATTCAAAGTGGGGTCCAGGGACTCTATGGGTTTCAAATGGACCCTTGACTTAAAAAGTTTGAGAACCACTGACTGATCTAGGAATGAAGAATAAATCCATTCATAATGTGCTACAAGTACAATAATAATGTACAGTAAGAGTATAAAACAGTAGTGCAACCTTTCTGATACTGGTATTGGAAGAACTCTACCTACACTACAATCTCTGAACAAAGCCTTGAACTCCATATTGATTGCTTGGTCCTCTGATGTAGAATGTATTATTTATGAACTGCTCTTAAGTGGAACTGGATAAAAGAAAAAAGTGTCACGGTTGTTGGTCACCTACATTCTTCATCTGAAGTGGTAATGCAACACTTTGCACACATCACCTGTTCCAACTTACAATATTCTTAAAGAGCCTATAGCCCTGATCCCAAGCTCGCCGCCTCCCCCTCCTCCTCCTCCTCCTCCTCCTCCTCCCCCTCCCCTCATCAGCCTTTCCCCAACGTGTTGAGTAATGAGACGCCTGCAGAGAGAGAGGCAACCCAACACCGCCGTGGGCTGACATTACGTGTTCAGGTGAGCGACAACACTTACCACTAACTCCCGGAAAGAAAGCTCAACTGCCCAACTACAATGGAGCTGCTCTCTTTGTTTGGGGTCTTTACACGGTCCAGTGTAAAGGAGGCAGGTAAAAGAGCAGAGGAAGTGTGTGCTAGGGGAGGGTAGAGGAGAGGACCACTCCCTGCTCTGGCATGTCAGAGCAGAGGGGGGCAGGGAGGAGGGGAGGACTGTTGTGACATGACCGCTGTCAGAGATTTAGACTTAGACTAGTATAGAGTATGGGAGTCACAGCCCGGCCTGGTCTACCTCTTCTGAAATATGGCAGGAAGAGCTCTGTCCCATAATGAGATATTGACACACGCTCGAATGATTCGTAGTACTAACATGAAAGCAAATTATGGTCCATTATCAAGTATAATAAGTAAGATTAGGCCTAAAGTCCTGGAGACTGGATCCTTTATATTTAAGCCAATTAAAAATGATGTCATTATGTAACTTGTGTAACAGCCTCAGCATTCCCCAAAATGGATACAATTACTCATATTGGACATGAACTCTTTAACCACTTACAGTTGACATAACAGTTGTCAACTGTAAACAGTTGACATAACCACTTTTTTCAAAGAATATGCCCAAAATAGGGAAGCCAAGGTGAACATGTACCAATGACAATGACATGACATGGCCAATTGACAGCTGTGCAACAAGGACAAGATCTATGCATGACAAAGACCGCTCAGGGCAAAGCAGAGCTGTGATCACATACTGGGCAAACAAACTATGCCTCACAACCAACGCACTCACACAACGGTGCAAAATACATACGGCTCAAATTCAAGCACTGCACAGTCCAGAGAGTCCAAAGCTCCATCTCCAAACTAAAAGCATATGCCCTCGCCCACGCAAGTAGTTTGCATTTCTTTGCATCTTGCCGTGTCATGTTGACTTGACACAGACAAACACGACTTTGATTCCAGCGTGCTGTACTGCATGCCAAGCATGCCAAGTCACATTCACAATCTCCATTCCGCTGTATAGTAACCAGTGAGTGTGTGTGTGCCACAGCCTTTTTCACACCAGAAACCAAAATGAGTGTTTACAGTAACTCTGTCACTCTGTAAAGTATTCCAGCATGTTTAATTTTGCCTTTAGCCTCCCCTCTCGCTTTCTTATCCCATTGTTTTCACAGGTGTCATGCAGAAAACTTCCCTGAACTGCTCCCCTCTGTCACTGCTTGCAGAGGGACTCCCCATTCCCAGGGCGCTTTGGTCTCTCACTTGAAGAAAGAGTGGAGGCGAACTGTGGTCAACTGGGCTCCATCAACCAGAACACTTCTGGGCAGTGGGCCAAGTCCAAGGACAGTGGGCTAAATAATAAGCCTGGCTGGTATGACGTGGAGACTCATTCAGTCTTGCATGGCCCCTTCCATTCAAGCACAGTGCATGACAGACACACGCATTCAATAGACAGTCTGGCACACCAGCTGGCATGATGGAGGAGCTGTCACTTTAACTGTAGTAAGCAAATAAGACTTCCACTAAATTGGATCAAATGTCTTTGAACATCGCATGAGATTTAATTTGAGGAGATCAGAGTCGTATAAAGAATGACTGTCTTTTTGTCAATTCATTATCTCAATGAGAGCTAGACAGATTAGGGAAGGAGAAAACTGCTCTGAGTCTGAACAACATGGGACTAGACTGTGTAGTCTAATGTGTAGTACTACAGTTTTATAATAAAGACTGAGTGCAATGATTAAATGTTGTCATACCCTTGTCCTTGTGGCTGATGCCGCAAAATATCATTATAGGCTACTTTAGGATATCACCAGGCATCATCAGCACAGCTGTCAACACCAGTTTAACAGGAAACGTTTTCGCTACAGTGACAAACACTTCCAACCCCAACCATGACCAATACAGTTTCAGTTTTGTCGTTATACAGTAACAACATAGAATGCATGTAACTCTTTACTTCAACTTACCCGTAATCGTTTGATGTTGCTCAGCAAAACAGCATTCCCCAGTAAAAGCAGTATAGGCTATTCTGGAAACCTGTGGAGACTGGACTGATAGTTTTCGCAGACTGACAGTTCAAATATATCTCGAAAAGACGACGTAAAGCTATTTCAGAAAATGAAAATAAAGTAATGGAAAATGCAACACAGCATGCGATGAAGACAGCAAAGGCTTTGTGTTGTTTTCCAAACCGCGGGAGGAGACAGGCTTCAACAAAAACATATGGAAACTTCTCTTTGAAAAGAGACTTTCCGATATATTCCTTGCACCACTCTGCAAGCTTCGCGACAAGACGAAAACATAGGTACAGTAGTAGGGTAAATAAACAGTACCACGGTACCACCGCCTGCTGCTCTAACGTTTTGACTGTCTGCCTGCTGAAGTAGTGAGCACACCGCACACTCACTTCAAAAGTTGAAACTCCGCCCCTTGTTGCTGAGCGTGCATTATTGGTTCATGTTCAACCTATGTGTTCAACAGATACACAGAGCCAGGCCTACTACAGCCAGCGGTGGTATTTATTTTAAAAAAATGTAAGTAAAAAACATCAAAATATACATTAAAAATAAAAAATATTCTCAAACATTTAAAATGGCAGTAATTGGTTAATGTATACGTTTAACTTTTGTAATAATAAAAAAGGACAGTATTTGCCTCAGAGATGTAATGGAGTAGAATAAGTGCGTAGCCTATTGAAAACTGGAAATACTTGAGTAAATTATACTGTAGTGTAGTCTACTTCACACAGAGCTAATATTGAGACATTTAGGCCCATGCCTTTAGTGCAACTGCAAGCATGATGATGTTATATTTGTGTCAATGTGCAATTTTGTAAGACAATATAACAATAATAACAATCAAGTATACAACAATAAAACAATGTATAGCCTAACAATAAAACAGAGCAATCAAATTATTATGTAGCTGGCTGCTACAGACACATGGCTACGTATTTTTCTGGCAACCCATAAAAATGTTTGGGAAACATTGTCAGATTTGAACATTTTAACAATCTTGATGTAGGGGGTCCTGGACCGTCCTGCTCACCAAATCCTTTCCAATGGGGGACTGTGTGGCCAAATATATATAGCCTACTATTAATTTTTAACAACACCCTGTGGAAAAAGATATACTACAAAGACGCTGGCGATGGATTAGCCACACCACACCCTTCGCAAGCCTGCCTCTATAGTATCACAAGATACGCCATGTTCTGGAACCCACAAGGGAAAAGGAAAAGGGGCAGACCAAGAAACACCTGGCGGCGTGACCTAGACGCAGATGTGAAGAGATCTGGCCATACATGGGGACAGCTGGAGAGAATGGCCCAGGACCGGGATGCCTGGAGAGCTCATGTTCGTGGCCTATGCCCAAGGTTGGGCAATAGGCGTAAGTAAGTACTATTCATTTGGGGGTCCTTGTCCTTGACATGAAAAGGTGTTTTAGATGAGAATGTGTTGGTGAGGCTTGACTGATGGTGGGCCGTGACGGTGCAGCAAAATCTCATCAAGCTACTATGAGGGACGCCCCGTCCCGTCCCTCATAGGCAGTGGCTCATGGTGACTGGATGGCAACCGCACAAGGTTCCCAGTTCGATCCTGGGCTCCCCCAGAGTTATTGTCGAAGTGTCCTTGAGCAAGACTCTGAACCCCTAATTGCTCCCGATGTGCAGGTTGGTGCCTTGCAGCATGGTTTCCTCTGGCATCGGTGTGTGAATGGGTGAATGTAATGCATAATCTCTGTAAAGCGCCTTGGATAAAGGCACTATATAAATGCACCATTTACTAAAAGAGAGCAATTAAATGCATATTCCTCCACACCAGGTGTCACTAGCGGCAGACTGGCAGTATGCTACTAGAACAATTTCTTTGGTGTTTAGCTCGCTGCTACAAATGAGCGGCGAGCCTGTCACAGACATGCACTCATCCATTCATGAGTTGTCTTGACTGAACTAACCCTAACCTTAAACTCACAAAAACTATATGCCTAAACCTAACCCTAAAACATCCCAAACACTATGGCTAACCCTAACCTCAAAAGTCAAAACCACGCCCACCTGGACAAAACACTGGGAAAATAGAGGATCCAGCCTATATTCCTCCAGTGAGAGAGTAAACAACACTGCTCCAAGCCTGCAGACAGGCAGGGGGTCATCCACCTTACTTACACTCCAGGGACCACAGCCACCGCTCCCTGCCACCAGGCATCCCTGGTGATAAGCCATCTCCCCTGCAGCTCCAGATCCAATGCTCTTTAGCGGTGGCATGCCACCTAGAGGAGCTGTCAATTAATTATTTACCCTACAACAAAGACGGGCTCCATACAGTATACTAATATCCATGCATCAATGCATGCAGGTACTAATGATCCTGTCAGACGTCTGCCCAGAGGAACAGAAAATCTTCTTCCCTTATGGCCAACTTAAAGCAGAGATTTTGGATACCTACCAAGAGGATGCCATAATAAATCTACTGTATGAGGAGAGAAAAGGAGAGCTTTGTTGGGAACTTTTGCTGACCTGCGTTTCCTTACACTCTATGATGCTCTACAAGTAGGACAGCTGGTAGTGGCAGGTCCCCATACACCAGAATAAGAGAGTGGGTGGAATATTATGACACAATTGATGGTGACATTGGCGAGACAGTGCCATCTTGTGACAAGGACAGAGAGCACGGCTGGATCAGCACCTGATCACTGACTTGACCAGATAGGCCAAGCTGAAAGGGGAAAGCCGGCTATACTAGAACTGTGACCTGATGTCACCTGAATGACACTGATGATCACCCAGTGCCTCGAAGAATGGAACACAAAAGCTATCAGCTCTCCAAGCTGACACTAATACAGGAAATGACGGCCAGTGTCATTCCTGCACCCCCCGAAACCTCAACTTCCCAGTCTCAGAGGCTGTGTAGAGAAAGTAGGACAGTGATGCTATCCTCAACCGGGTCTGGGATTGGACTGGAACAGGTCAACCCCTAGTCAACGCCCTGAATGGTATTCGGTATCAGCTCTGGACAGTAGTAAGGCTTGGCTGAACAACAGCTGGCAAGCACCTGAGGAGAGAAGCCCAACAGTACTCTGCATTCAAGTACTCCAGCTGGCTGGAGGAGTGGGATCTTCTTAAAATCTAATCCCACTGGCCTGGGTAAATTCCCTTTTAGCTTCACCCAGCTGATGGCTGCTCAGATGGTCATGATGAGTGCTTGAGGGGTCAGTTCTCTGCAATGACTTCAGGCTCGGTTCTACAGGTCAAATTGCAGGCATCTAGTCCACAAAATGTTACTGCTGCCAGAAAGGTCCTTATTACCACTCGAATAGTAGGTCTACCAGCCAAGGGACCACCAGAAGTCAGCCTGTGATTCCTGATGGGCGGAAGAGGACATTGACTTGGGGGCTTGACCCACCATATATCAAATTTAACCCATTACTGTAATGTAAATGTACTGTAAGAATCACTCTAGAACAGGACTCAAACTAAAAACCACCTGATAATAAATCACTATGCACTATACACTGAGCTTGTAGGCAGAGTTTTGTCTTCTAAATTAAATGCAAGCAGTCAGACTAAATATATTTGTCATGATAAACACGCTCATGGGAATACACGTAGGGCCTACCGTTAATCTGTCGAAAGCTCGCGAGGAAATGATGAAAGCAGAAACAGGAACTAGTGACACTGACACACAACTCATGGGTCTACTTAATCACCTCAAAGGTAATCACACTTTAAGCATTGATCTCCAGTAACCTTACCTCAGAGGTGACTAGATTAAGCAAGACTAAATCTAAATATAAGATTTAGAAACACTTAGTGTTTCTAGTAAAACTAAATCTTAATTGCCCAGACTCTTCTTCAACAAAGATGGCGAAAGTATGTATAAGTACTTATACATACAATAGTATGGTACAAAACACTGAAGTCCTTAAACCAGAAACCTAACCTCAAAACAACTTTTATAGCGCCACCAGAACTTATGTAAAAGATTTTTTTATACTACTCCTTCAGATTTTATCCAAATTTCACGCAAATCGGTACACATGATTTAGATGATTGTATTTAGATGATTGTATTTTGCTCTTGCTAGGGCGATTCTTCAAGATTTTCTATTTTGTTATCAGAGACCTTTTTTATTAATTTAATACATTTAAATTGAGTGGACTAAATTCATTATATTATTTATTTTAGTGAAGAACTTGTTTCTCACTCTCATACAATAATATTAACTTATTTTATTGTATGTATTTTAAAAAAAAAAGTTCACAAATAATACACAGTCACAGATAAGAGAAATCTGCTATTCTAAAGCCACTATACCACTCAATGCATAGTTCACATAAAAATGTACATCGTAGTTGTGGGATTTTAGCACCTCTTACTGCATGTATAACAAAGTTTTGAGCTGTTATGATTTACAAGTTAAACTATAAGCCTATTGTATGTATGAATGAATGAAAATTTCTTTTTCGTGTCATGCCACTTTGGCCCATCCCATATGGGATTATATGACACATTTCACAGAATACACAGAATACAATTGACACTACAGTCCTTCCTGTTCATACATATTTGTACATTATTCGAACAAAAAAAAAGGAAAAAAAGAAAATAATCATAACGGGGCCATTATGTAAATGGCCCTCCTCCTCATTGACCGTGCCTTTTCAAGGAATGAGGCAAATGAAAAAGTGTACTTTTGAAACAGGCGCTTCAGTCTCTCGAAGTCCTCCAACCATACAAATTCATGGTTTGGGTCTATCTTATTAAAAAGTCTCTTCTTAATGGAGTTGTAGAATGGACAGTAAAAAACAAAATGCATTTCATTTTCGATTTGCTTTAGATCACACAGACTACATAGTCTATCCTCCTCCACCGTGCCTACATATCTACTTGTCTCTGCAGACCAAGTATGCCAGCTCTAATTTGGGCACACAAGGATCGTTTCTTCTTTGACATATTATACTGTACACAGTTTTCTGTCTCGTAGACCTGTTTTATCTCACATGTGCGGAGCTTTGGTTTACATATGTCCATATGTACTGTATGTCATGGTTTTCCCATGTAGACTTGTCAGTAATTGTAGCAACGTAGATTAGTTCTAGAGACGACCTCACCACTAAGAACTCAAGCCTTAAAAAGGCAAATGTTTGGGGATTGAGTTGAGCAAATAAAGCACGCTGCTGTGTTTCAAAAGATAAGAGGGAGGGAATAACATTCAGTAATAACTTAACTCTAAAATGACACAGCATGTGGTCCTGACTCCTATCAGCAGCATTCCTCTTTTTCCTGACTGCTTAACAGGGTAATGTGGGGACATAATGTGTTGGGGGATAATTGATTCAGTTGAGTTTACTCCTGCCAAGGGTCATTGTCCCAATCTATAACACATCTTGGAAGCTTTCTAATTTCGCAGGCTTTTGGGAAAGTGGGGACATTATTATTATTATAAATGTTTTAAGACATGTTTTTTGCCTCTGGTTAGAAGATACCAAAGTCTAGAAAAGTAGGCTTTTTGCACCAATGTATGTGGTGATACAGTACACACACTTATCCACCCATCCAATTATCCCATTTTCCATTTTTGCAAGTCATGGATGCGCACACAGTGGCACGCGCGCACACACACACACACACACACACACACACACACACACACACTGTGACAGTACCGGTTCTAGGCCTTTTGAGGCCCTAGGCAACATATTATACAGAGGCCCCCCCCCTCCTGCTTTGCCACGCCGGATAAAAATTGTAAATTTGCCATGAAAATGCTTCAATCTGGTGCACTTTGAGATCAAAATTAAGAAGCTAGGTGGGGGCCACATGTGGCCAGTAGCCCATGTAAGGGATACATGAAAAAAAAAAGAATCTTCTCCCTGTGACGAGGCCCCCTCAGTGGTTGAGGCCCTAGGCGACCGCCTAGTTCGCCTATGCCTAGAACCGGCCCTGAGTGGTCCTACCCCCCCCAAATGTTTATAAACAAATCCCAAATGTTTGTAAACAAATCCCAAATGTTTATAAACAAATCACAAAATGTTTATAAACAAATCACAAATGTTTATAAACAAATCACAAATGTTTATAAACAAATCACAAATGTTTATAAACAAATACCAAAATGTTTATAAACAAATCCCAAATCCCATGAGACTTGGTCCTACCCCCCCGACCATGAGACTTACTACAGGTCAACTGGAAGTGGTCCTACCCCCCCCCCCATGAGATTTACAAATCCCAAATGTTTATAAACAAATCCCAAATGTTTGTAAACAAATCCCAAATGTTTATAAACAAATCCCAAAATGTTTATAAACAAATCACAAATGTTTATAAACAAATCACAAATGTTTATAAACAAATCACAAATGTTTATAAACAAATACCAAAATGTTTATAAACAAATCCCAAATCCCCTGAGACTTGGTCCTACCCCCCCCCGACCATGAGACTTACTACAGGTCAACTGGAAGTGGTCCTACCCCCCCATGAGACTTACAAATCCAAAATGTTTATAAACAAATCCCAAATGTTTGTAAACAAATCCCAAATGTTTATAAACAAATCCCAAAATGTTTATAAACAAATCACAAATGTTTATAAAGAAATCACAAATGTTTATAAACAAATCACAAATGTTTATAAACAAATACCAAAATGTTTATAAACAAATCCCAAATCCCATGAGACTTGGTCCTACCCCCCCGACCATGAGACTTACTACAGGTCAACTGGTAGTGGTCCTACACACACACACACACACACACACACACACACACACACACACACACACACACACACACACACACACACACACACACACACACACACACTTGTTTCACAGGTGTTGAATAATATGGGACTGTTGCAGGAATATGACAATGTTCGTGGGGCCTTTGGGTAAAATCTAATTTGCTATCTTGCAGATGTGTTTCAGTGGATGTAAATAATGGCAGTGGATTATAATCATCTGTGTCTAGGAAAATTGTAGTATAAGTAAAAACTTAGAAAGAGTTATAAAGACATAAACAAAAGTGTTGCATTTTGATGTTTTGCGCTGCACCAGTCCTCATTTGGTTCCTCTCTCAGGTGTGAATTTACCCGGGTAACAGCAATCCAACCTGGAAAACAAATAGATAATTTTAATTAACTACTGAAATCACAGTTGAAAGAAAGAAATCACAGTTGAAATAAATAAATACATGATTCCCTCAACTTGAATAGTGCACTAGAATGTACTTGTAGCACAATCTCAATATTCATAATATTATTATTTTTTAACTGTGCTAACTTAGCTAACTGTGAAAACGACACTCAATAGTGTCACACTATACTTTGCATTCTGACTCTTTGTTGCTGACATATTACAGTATTCATATTGTACCTTATCTGGGTTTATGTTAGGACAGGCCCAGTTGTACAGATAATAGTGGCAATTCCGGTCACCAATGTTGAACTTGAGCCTCTCTAGAAAGCCACTGTTCTCCATCACATTCAATGCAACGAAGACATCAAACCCTTTCTGTCAAAGAGAGAGATATCACATGTTTATTACAGTTTATTTGTTGTCTCATCCGGTCTCTGCAGGAATGTGTTGTGGGTTACACATTGCAACCAATCAGGAGAGAGAACACCACATGTTCGACTTCCAATTGAGTTCATATATTTATTATTTTATTTCATTGCTTCAAATTTCACTTGTGTATCCTGATCGGATAAAATTGGTATTCCAACCTGAAATGTATTTTCTGTTTACTATAGAGAGCTGGTCAGTTTGGAAGACCGATATTAGAACACTATGCCATTTAATACGTATTTTATTTTTAACAAAACAATATCACTTTAAGTACCTTTAAAATTAAATATCTTATTTTGTATTCTAGAATACTAGAATATACTAGAATTCTAAAATACAAAATAAATAAATAATAATAGAATAAGTGTGCCTCGGGGCACAGGTCTCCACCAAAAATGTGTTTTGCAATAACAGGCCAATGTGAAAAGGGTGGGATATATTCCTCAGCCTAGTAGGAAAGTCTGTGAAAGATTTCACGTAACTTGCACTTGTTCATGATTTGAGGCTTTTTGTTCAAAACGGGCCAAATTTGCGGGATTTTTGGCCAGAAGTAATATCAAAAAAATTGTTTTACAAAAGTCGGCCTCTTGGAAAACATACTCTCTCCCCATGCCTTCGGCCTGGTGGAGACAATAATGTTATGTATGGCTTTTGGTAGCAAAATAATTAAAAAAGTATTTACTATTAAAAAAATACTTTACTATTAAAATAAGATATTTAAGGTCACCAAATGACCAGGCTGGCACTTCTACTGCCTTCACATGTGTGTTAGTGCACAGTAAATTAAATCCATACTGTTACGGTAATTGAACACTGAGGATTTTATCATGTACATAAAGCTACACAGCACCAGTGTCAGTGATCAGCCTACACACAGCCTACAAATCCGTTTTCAACATATGTGAAATGGATTTATTTATGCACAACCGTGAGAAACATTTGAATCATCTACGACATATACAATAAATGAATTGGCACACACAGTCACACACAGTCACACACACAGTCACACACACACACACACACACACACACACACACACACACACACACACACACACACACACACACACACACACACACACACACACACACACACACACACACACACACACACACACACACACACACACTTACAGTTTTGGCCAGAACCAGTGTGTCCTCCATGAGACTGAGCAGCTGTGTAGCAGTAGACACACAGTAGAGGAGATGGGCAGTCTGCAGGCTGCTGTGCACCGGGTGGTTCAGCACCCTGCTGGACTCAGTGCAGAAACTCACCACGTCTGTCAGGAAGCCATCACTGCCCTGAGAGAGAGAGAGAGAGAGAGAGAGAGAGAGAGAGAGAGAGAGAGAGAGAGAGAGAGAGAGAGAGAGAGAGAGAGAGAGAGAGGCTGCAGTATATCAATCCGTTCAGCATTTTGGACCCCATATCTTAGAACAGTGGTTCCCTCAAGGGGTCCTTGAGGGAGTTCCAGGGGGTCCCCAGCTAAATGATAGTTTTGAACCAAATGAACCTTTAATCGGTCTGGAACTCTGAGAGTGTACAAACGGAACCAAACGGACTACATTGATTTTACAATATAAATTGGTGTCTCAGAGATAGAAATGCCATTAAATGGGGATCTGTAGACTAATATGCATGTCAAACTGGGGGTCCTTGGGTCGCACACACCAAGACATTTTGAACAGGAGACAAATGTTTTGGCTATCCAGCCTTCATCAGTGTGAAGGCTGGATCTCCTCTAATGAGTCACCCTGTACAATGAGTACAATGGCTGTGAAATACTCTCCAAATTCTTGTTCCAGCTTAATTGCCTTGTCAAAGACTTTATTGGCTGTTTAACGTCATGCACTCCATGCTGAATGAACCCTATGATTTTAGATGACCGGTGACCCCAGGGCCTTTCCTCTAGTACCAAATTAGGCCAAAGGGATGGTTCTTCAGTTCAAACCACATTGGTCCAGTTGGGAGTAAGGACCTCCATAGCCCCATAGAGGCTGCTAATGGGTATTTTTCTTGTTTTTTGACACTGACAAACCTCCACAACATAGGTGTCAATCACGTTCTCCCTTGGTAAAAGCCAGTGTTCTACTTCATCCAGAGACAAGATGCGGCTCAGGTGGAACTTCTGGAGGTGTCCCTGTAGGAGAGAATGTACCCCCGAAGCATCCTGCCTCGTCATACAGCGCAGGCCTGGTGTCTTGATCACCTGGGTGAGAGGAGGAGCGCAAACATGGCACAGATATGTTTACTTTGAGGTATTTGAAGAAAACCCAGAAAAACAAGTTAGGCTTTCGACTGAGGCAGCATATAGGAAACGGTAAATATGGTACGGGCTTGCCTAGCTGTAGAAAAAGTCCCAAAACATTGACAACATTAACTGGTCGATATCACAATTCACTACTGCGATTTTTTTCAGGTGTCTATTATATATATAGGGGCACGTAAATCCCCGAGGTGGGGTTGGCGAAAGGGCCTTTCTATGTGGAGTTTGCATGTTCTCCCTGTGTCCTCTAGCCTGAGTAATCCTGGTCTCTCTAAGCTACATCCCCATGGGGAAATTAAAGGTGTCTACGGTATTTCCGCCCATGAAGAGACATGTATGTGCGTTTTTACTTTACTTTATTCCTCTTAGTCACATAGGCCTGATATGACTGTGTGGGCCAATGTGTAGTGAAATACATTTTGCCACAAGGTGGCACTGTATGCAAACCTCAGGCAAGCGGTTGAGTTTGAGAGCTCTCTGCAGGGCCATGTTCTGTCTTTGACCTGGGTAGTTCACGTCCATCAATTTACGCAGGTTCAGAGAACGATGCCAGTATCTAAAACACACACACAAGACTTGTTGTTCTTTAGGCTATGTAGCCTAATTAGTGCACCACACACACACACACACACACACACACACACACACACACACACACACACACACACACACACACACACACACACACAGGGGCTCTTTAGGCTATGTAGCCTAATTAGTACACTATAGACATCTGTTGGTGCATATAAGGTTTAGAAATGGTTACAATTTATTCATAAAGCTTTGCTGAGTATCTTAAATTAGTTTTTGTGTGTCAATGACCTCCAACCAAATGAACATTATAGGAGGATAAGGACCCTTGCTACCGTATTTTCACATTTAATTTAGTGCAGAGCCGCAGAATAGATAGAAACCGATGAGCAGAATAATTAGAATACCATTGTGCATTAGTATTCGATCATGGTGTAAAGTTCTGGGTATTCCAGTTTGCACTTTGATTTGAATGAACTGAATGAATGCTGATCAGTCCAAACCTCCTGATTTATACCAGCTCTTACACAGTATAATTAATTACGGTTCATTTATCTATTTCAAAGTGTAAGAGTTAAAACTAGTGAATAACCTATAATATTATTTTAACCCGTGTTCGAATCCCGGGTAGGACAATACTATTACTAAGTTACAAATTGCATCATTAAATCATTGGTTCCCAAGCAAAACCTATAACCACTAAAATAGCCAACATTCAAGCTGACAAGATGTGTGATCTGCATGTGCAAAAATCAAGATTTCTTAAATAATGTGTGATGTCTTTTTATAGAACAACAAAAATAAAATAATACGAAATGCAACCAAAACAAAGTGTGGATATGTATGTGTGACCCATGGAAAAATGGGTACACGGGCCAACGCATGCTTTAACAATGAACACATGAGGATGGAGGATGTTCCTGCAGTGTGCAGTAGCCTGCCAGTACCTGCCAGTGGCCGTCGGTGAGGGCAGCACTCCGTCAGCTGTGTAGACAGCCTGGTAGACTCCCTGCAGGTTGACCCGTCTGGTGAGCTCTCGGATCAGAACCGGACTCATGCGCTTCACGCGCAGCTTCTTGTGGACGCACAGGAAGTTAACCTGTGCCACTCTCTTCTCCCTGGGAACACATTCTGTCAGGACACCTGCCTCTGGGGCTTGCTTTTGAGGTGCACATTTACAAGCAGAAAACGTGACGTTCTGTTGTCACCCTGTTGTTGTGGGTACTGCATGGACAGTGGTGGTACCCAGACTGTACTTAAAAGTAGCAATAACACATAGGCCTAGTCTGTTACAAGTACAATTGTATTCAGAATTAGTAAAGCATTAATGTTCACCACTTTAATATTCCAGTTGGTAAAGGAGGGGCTGCTGGATATCCTAACCAATAATATTGTAATTTTTTCCATATTTAAGTAACTATAGTAACAAAAGCTCAAAGTCAAATAATTGTAATTACCGTAAGTGCAATTTTTGCCCATGAGATATAGTGGAGTAGAAGTAAAAAAGTACTGCAAAATCAGACTGAAGTACAGTATTGTAATTGAGCAAACGGTCCACAACGGTCCACTGGTCCTGGTCTCAGTACCACATGCCAGCAGAGTGAAGTGAAATGAGTGACTAGGGGCCATATCTTCTGCACCCTATCTAACTATTTTAAAATATTTTTCAAAATAGTAAAAATGGCATAATGGGGTACGGCAAGGCAAGATAGGGCCCAGGATGTATAGTATACTACATTAACTACAGTACTCACGTCTCATATATGCGGATATTAGCAGGAACGGCAGCGATGAAGCCCACTAGCTTCTTGTTGGTGTTGACTCTCACCCCACAGTGCCACTGGGTCAGCCAGCCAGGAGACTGCAGAGCCCTGCAGAGGAAGAGCTGGTGGTTGTACTCACTGTATCTCATTAGCAGTGAAATCTTATTTCTTACTTTAACGCTGAGTGTTCAAATGTAACTAAAAGGACATAACAGTGTACTGCTATATAGGACCCTTGGGAGACTTATGGAGGTTGCTCCCACGGGGGAAGATGTGCATGTGAAAATATATTACCGGTATATAAATGTGAAGTGGTGTGGTGATGCTGAAGCAGCATGCAGCCTTGAACACAAACCCGCACTTTGTCATAAACACAGAGATTACGCATTTACCGATGGACCAAGTGTAGCGATGTGGAATGGAAAAGTAATTAAACTCCTCTAAGTAGTTAGTAAAGTCAAACAAATCAATATTTTGCTGTTGCATATAAACATCGTTTGAAATTTAATTTGAAACATCGACCCTGGGTGTCCTGACCCCCAATTTGGGAACCACTGACCCTAAGTAAAACACCCTGCTGGCCAACCATCCACACGTCCTATACTCTTCTCCTGGCTCCCAAGCTGTGAAGTAAACTCCTCCTTGCAGTCAGAACTGCAGTCTCACTCCACTTCCACCACTGCTGTCTGAAGGTGAAACTCACCTCTTCAGACTGCACCTCACTAGCACTACTCAGTCCCTGTATCCCCATTTGTCGCCTTTTTTAAATAGATGATCATTACGTCACACTTCCATACTCCAATCACACCTCATTCCCTCAATAAGGCGGTCCGCTTAAATACGGCTCTCTGCTGGCCTCCACCACACAAGCCTCCACCTTTTGGTCAGTCTGGCATAGGCTCAACTTATAAATGTATGGCATTGGGTGCTGATTCAAGCTATCAATGTCAATGTATTGCTACATAGTAATATAGGGATACAATATTATCTGCTAAATGCCTAAATTGTCAATTGTAGAAATAGAGAAAAAAAGAGAGAAAATGTCAATGCTTGAATCTTACCACTGCAAATACGCAGGAGAGAAATCACATCTGATAGTGTTGTCATCCTCTTCCATGTAGTTTTCATTCAGTAGAGAGCATAGCTCTTTCAGCTGAAAGACAAGTGGAGAAGCATTGAGATGGCTGCTGCTTGTCTTTGCTACTGACACGTTGTGCACTGAATGACAGAGGAGGAGAAGCATTGAGATGGCTCCTGGTCTCCTTTAATCCTGGCTATACAGACGCTTGCATCAGGTGTTCTAAAACAGGGGTTTTCAATGTGGGAGCTGAGGGGTGTCGCGGGGGAGGGGGGGGGGGGTATGGAAAAGAGAGGAAAAGTGTGCTGTGCCACTTTAAGTCCCTACTTAGGGCATATGTCTTTATTGTTAAAGGTTTTTCAATAAAATAAATACATATGCAAATATAGGAGATCTACAAGCTCACAACGCATCATGCTGCGATGCAGTGTGATATTGTAGATCGGCTATAATTTCAATTAGCAGATGCTAATTGGGGGTCCTTGTATGGAAATGTTAACCTCTGTTCTATTAAAACCCCAACACGGCCATGAAAACAACAAACTGTGCCTTTTATTTTGTTGTATTCCAAATGAACTAACCACTTGAACTCCAGCATCTACCATATTCTTGGGGAAACATCAATTCCAATTGATTGAAAGCCAATCAACCGATGTGCTGGGAACTTGTAGATGGCTATTTTGGCGAGGAGATTTGGTGTAGATTGTTCTCTAAGAATAGAGGGTTTAAGTGGTTAAAGATGGAGTGCCGTGATTCTGCCTTTTTCTGTTTTGCATGTGTCTATGGAGTCAACATTACTCTAATAGACCTCCAGGTGTGGTTATAATATTCAAATATGTCTTCCCTTTGTATTTTTGGTTTCTTCCTGAAAGCTGAAAGCCTTTGAGTCAAACTGCCCAATCGAAATAACACCATAACATCGTAACCCTAACCCCTCCCCTAACCCCTCCCGCATTATCATACAACAACAGCTGTGGTGCGACGCTTAAGTTCAGGTGGGTGGTGCTAAGGTGAAAACCGGGTATACTTAATGAACTGGTGGGCGTGGCCACATAAAAACATAATTTTAACACTTTCTGTACACTCTTTTGAAAGAAATCTTCCTCCTAGTATAATCATAACATCTGGGAACAAATCAGAAAATACAAATGTCACATAGTGACAATTCATCATGGCCCGATGAAGCCAGTCAATAGAGGATTGTATCTGTTCTGTATGAGAAGAGTTGCCTATAGTTCATGTTATCTGATTTGAATTAAGGACTACTTGATCCCAGCACAAAAATACAAAGAGCTTTTTAAATATATAGCCATACTGGATAGTCAAGGTTGCATTTTGTTTAGTGTCTGACAGCTGACTTCACCCATGGACACGACCCTGAGATGTGTCTCTAAAATAATTGACATTAAGGTGGAGATAAGTAACAGTCCAACGTTATGCTCCCTGTGTGTGTGTGTGTGTGTGTGTGTGTGTGTGTGTGTGTGTGTGTGTGTGTGTGTGTGTGTGTGCGTGCGTGAGACAGAGAGAAACGTTATAAGCCCTCTACTTGCAACAATAATTGCATGAAGTCAATTACAACAACAACAACCAAAAGTGTCTGTGATATTTGTCAGCCCAGGCCCAGAGCCAGGATGAAGTGAAAAGAGCACTATTGTGCAATTAGTTATTTTGGAAAACATATTTGGCCCACGACCCCCATCTGAAATGATTTGTGCCAGGCACCCCATAAAAGAAGATTTGTGTTAACATTTTCGACAATAATTATACTACATCTTTTGAGGGCCCCTCCTATATTGAGCTATTACAAACCATTGACAATGAATGGAGAATTTACGTCATGATGTACGATGATAAGAGCACCCCTCACTTCACATGGGTGTGATTTTCATTTTTCTAAATATTTCATCAATAATAGCTGATATGAGCTTATAGACGTATAGAATACATTATTTATGGGATCCCACTTTTAGAACCACTACACCAGCCTATGTTGTATCTCGTTAATGTACAGTAAACGATATACTCATCATTACGCCGAACAATGCATTATTTGTGATTACAATTCTGGTTGGTAATTTATTAGCAACACCTCTACACTCGGTTTGTCGGTTGCTTTCATGTGAGCTCAGATCTGTCCTTATTGTAGTTATATGCTTCATTGACAGTGAACTACATTGTGTAACCATTGTGTAACCCACCACAGCAGGGCTGGTCAGATCCAACGTATCCCAGGAGAAGCCTTCAGGTAGAGAGTAGGCCTCCTTACGGATACTGGTCTTCACCTCCTCTATCGGGCCATGGGACGTTATAGTGTCACCTGAGGACAGAGAGAGAGAGAGAGAGAGAGCCTTGTTTGATCAAAGAGATTAAAGCATTAAAGATTCTATGAGGACATATTTTCTATCTCTGAAATACACACGCTTTCAAATGTACTTTGGCTGACGCTGATGATTCATTCTTTTCTATATATTTAGTCCATCCCGACATTTCTATTCAAAATCCATTTTCTTTATTATACCCACTATGCATTGCATGAACAGCTGCAGTAAAGCCGATGTTACAGGTGGTTAAATGTACAGTTATGGATTTGGTGTGTGTGTGTGTGTGTGTGTGTGTGTGTGTGTGTGTGTGTGTGTGTTTTTTTATGTATTTTTGTGGCTTTCGCTTTTATTTTATATTTTTTTATGGAGGGACAGACAGTAGGCTGACAGGAAATGGGGAGAGAGATGGGGGGGGGGGGGTGATACATTAAGGGCCGTCGGGATTGGGAGTTCGAACCCGCGGCACACTGCCAGACTGGGATACCAGCCAAGGTGCCTGGACTGCTGAGCCATATGGCCCAGGCCAGGGTTTGGTGTGTTTAACAACATGAACCCTGTATGTCCCAATTCTGGGGTGAACATTTGGCTATTTTCAGCAAAGACATTTGGTGGAGAGAGAACACGAATAGAGCCCTGGGACTCGGAGAACCCGGTTAACAAAGTATATAGGGTTTAAGTGGCTATATGGTTAGGCATGGCGGTTAGCCAATGAGATTAAGTGTCCACAAACTCCTGCATTCAGAGATTGTAGCAATGTGTTATCATCAAGTCAGGAAACACAACATTAACTTTAATGTAAAGACGAATACTCCATTTGCCAGTGGTTGATATTGCAGCCTTTTAATATCCATACCCAGTTTAGGGACAGGTTGCGTGCTCCAGAACTGGTAGTAGCGCATTTTAGCATCCTGAATGGTTCTGGGCAGAAGGTGAGCCACTGAAAAGAGGTGGAGGGCTTTCTGGAACTCCTGCTGTTTCGCCTCAGGCAGACTATCCAGCTAGTGCAGAGTAAGAACATATGAGGCAATTATATAGCATCGAGCTAAAGCAGAACAAGACCAGATGATGGGGTTGTGTTTGTGTATACCCAACAGGACGTATACATAATAGTATCCACAGCAAGAGAAATGGAAGCATCAAAAGCAAATTCTGTAGCTAGAGGAGACAGTATACGCATCTGTTGGTAACGTTTAACTTTAACATTTGCAGTTACCACCAGCTCAGTGGCCTTGCCCTTGTGCTTATTATTATTGTGCTTATCCATTCTGAGACTGGGGCGGTCAGGGTTCAATCCTGACCTGAGTCGTAACAAAGACTGTTAAAATCTACTCAATACCTCCCTACTCAGCATGAAGCGTTGGATTGCGGGTCAGTCAGACCCAGCGACACACACTAGTGTCATGTCCAGGTGATGTACTTGTACATCTTGGCAGGGGGCATACTGGTACATCAAGCTGCCTCACACTACAGAAATAGGAGATACTGTAGGCTGCGTCCTGACATATGGGTCAAATGGCTCCATTGATTCTCAAGGCTACTTACTTACTTACTTACTTACTTACAGGTGGCCCCCAGGGGAAATAGACATAGTCCTGGTCAGATTAAGTGCCACATTCTGTCCTTTATTCACGCACGCACGCACGCACACACACATACATACAAACACACAAACACCCACCATCTCAAATGGGTCTTGTGGTCCATCTTTTCTCCAGGCAGATTCTTTCTTTGGTTTCTTTTTGTTCTTCTTCACGGTGCTGTCGTCCGTCAGACTCTTATCACTAAAGATAGTTCATACCAACAACTCATGTTGTTAACTAATCAATATTGCAATGAAATGCACGCTTAGTGTTTCTAACATTCCTTATGGATCTATAACAGTGGCTCTCAAACTTTTTAATTATAAGGATCCCCATAACTCTAAGAATGGACCCCCATAATGGACCATAAAACATTACGGGTTCATTTGGTTCCAATATCCTCAGAGTTACAGACCTCTAGGGATCCATTTGATTTGGAACCCTGAGAGTCCCTGGACCCCACTTTGAGAACCACTCATCTGTAGTAATTGTTCTTGAAAACATGTTGAAAATGTGGTTACTTACGGCAAGTTTGAGTCTGTCATTGTGACGGTGCGTGTCCCTAAAGCTGAAAAGAGAATGTGTTGTGACCATGCAGCTCCTTGTCCTCTCTTATCTCTGGCTGCAGTAAGGGAGGAGAGGGGCGGCCTCAGATACCCACGCCCAACTCTCTCCCACCAGACCCTGCAGATAACTCAGGACAATGCTCACAGTGAATTATGTCTTCTCTAAGTTAAATGTATGATTCTGTGGTTTGTATGTTATATCTTAACTAATGCCATTGAAGGGATCAGGTTAAGTTCATGCAATAACTCTTTATTTGAGGCTCTGCTACAGCTAGGGCGGTTTGTGATCTCAGATTGTGTGCCATTCTTGTGCAGATTATCTAGTATCAGAGGAGCAGAGCAGAGACATGCAATTATCGTTGCAATAAATGGTTAATCCTGATGTGTCTGACTGAAATACTAATTTGCAACACCCATCCCTAGAAGGGCTTTTGACTTATAAATATGGCTACTACAAGACTTATAATTATTTACCCCTCTCTCTCTCTCTCTCTCTCTCTCTCTCTCTCTCTCTCTCTCTCTCTCTCTCTCTCTCTCTCTCTCTCATAAGTCTCATTATAAGTATTTGCCTCTCAATGATTTTCAATAAACAGGGGACCATTGACCGACTGTTAAAATTACACTACAAAATACAGAGAAGTGATTGAGCTATTAAATCCCTTAACAGTACATGTGTGTCTTTTCCTCTGAATTCTCAATTCCTCCTTGATATTCTGTGGGGTGGATGGTAATTGGCATGCAGTAGAAATGCTCAAAGTCTCTATAAATAATTCCTGGGCCCATGACAAAACAACATTACCATATGGGCAACAACTGCTGTGTTGAAAGTGAATCTGCACACTTTCAGTAAATCTATCTTCCTCCTTCTTTCTTTTTGGCCTTCTGTCTTTGTTACTATATAAAAGCAATTCAAAGTGCTTTACATGAAACATTAATTCAAAGAACCACAGTTTAAACGGACAATTGAACACAATGCAAAACAACAAGTAAAAATAAATCCGAAAAATATGAGAATAAAGTGACAGTGCAGTAGTAAAGGCAGAAACAACCAGAAATGACATGTTGGCGGCCTGCAGTTAACTGGGAGTATTCTATAGTGGTGTATAAAAATGTTTAGCTTTGACTCTGGGTTCAGAAAGCATACATGTCCCACATGACCTGAGAGTTCTGACTGGTTCAATCATGACGTACTGTAGCGTAATATCAGAAGTGTATTTTTGGCCCTTATTAACCGTTATTTAGTAGTATTTTGAAACTAATCCTTTAACCAACAGAGAGCCAGTGTAAAGATACTGATGTGTACTGATGTAAAGTACTTATATACCACTTTCTTGGTATTAGTAAGGACTCCAGTGACAGCTGCGTTCTGAATCAAATACGGTTAGCACGAATGAATTCAGTGAATTGGGGTGACTTGGAAACCCCCCCGGTCTGCCACATACAGATGTGCACATACACACACTGCAGTGGGGGGGGACACGCAACAGGCCAACAGCACACACACCAAGGCCCGCCCCCGCTCGATCATGATTGGTGGAAGGCCCCTCTCTATCCTGATTGGATGAAGGCTGGTCCACCTAGCCAAAAACGAAACCTATGGTTTTGACCCCCAGGGGTTAACTGGGGACAGGGGGGAACTCCTTATATGGTCAGCACACTCTATAGTAGGGAGGATTATCACAACAAAACAAAATAAGTGAAATTTGAATTAAGTGAAATCACTGAATATAACTTTAAAGGTTTCATTTATTTATTTCGTTTTGAGTGTGCTTGACTCTTCCCTGCCGCGCCCCTGTGTGTGCGTGCGTGCGTGCGTGCGTGCGTGTGCATCATTAGCATGCATGTGTGCCATGAGCTTGTGGGCCCTTATTTGGAAGTCAAGAATCAGTAGGTCCCAGTTAGTATACAGAGTGGAAAGATTGACAGCTCTGCTTCAAAAGATCACATCACCTACACTCTAAATTCACCTCACACAAACACCTGACTGACACCTGCAAAAGACTGACTGACTGACTGACTGACTGACTGACTTATTTAGGCCTATAGTTATATTTTTATACTGACTGAGAGAGAGGGGTGGGGGTATTTCTACATAAGGCAAGGAGGGACATACTGTACGGATGGAAAGAGAGAGAGAATGCATTTATTCTAAATTTGATAGATTAATTGATTAACTCGCAATATGCTCACGCCCCACCAGTGGGCCCACAGGTTGGGAATCCCTGATTTCAGTGCTTTCCCTCAAACCTTAAATCACTGTTTTGAACTTGTATAACTTGTCCCTGATGAAGACCGTATAGGTCGAAACATGTCGGTTGAATAAAGTTTTCCTCCTTTTTATCATTAAGTGTGCCCGGATCTCCGCTTTGTTCTATATACTGTTTACTTGTAATGAGAAACTGTCTTGTCATAAAATCCATTAAAATGTCTCATTAAGGCCTGGGCCATGGCTCAGTGGTCCAGGCACCTTGGCTGGCAACCCAGCCTGGCAGTGTGCCATGGGTACGACTCCCGATCCCAACGGCCTTCACTGCATGTCTTCCCCCATCACTCTCCCCATTTCCTGTCAGCCTACTGTCTGTCCCTATACAATATATAAAATAAAGGCAAAAGCCACAAAATAACATTTAAAATGTCTCACTAAAATGCTAATTATATTGTGTGGCTTGCGTTTCAACAAAATTACACATTTAGGTGCTTAAAGGTACAGTAGAGTGCCAGAACGATAAATAGCCATTAGCTTTTATTTCTACGTAAAATGCTGAGTTTTAGAATTCATTGAGAGAGTTGATGACTTCAGATCATTTTCTGTTTAAAAATTATCTGCCTCGCGGACCAAGAAGCGGCATGATAGAGAATACTACACATTCATCTATCTTTTCTACTACAAAGGGTAGTGGGAATGACCCATTAAAATAATCTCATAAATGCTTGGTGTCTCGAAGTACTGGATTTGGATCAAGCTCATTCATTTTTGTTAGCTCTATTAACTTGTGAGCAGACCAGGGGATGCTTTTTAGATGGACAGATGAACTGAAAGAGACATGGTTCTTCTCTGATTATACACAAACAGTACTGTAATCAGTCAGTGATGACAATTCTATCTGATGTAGCAGGTGTGACAGTTTTAAGTACTTTGAACTATAGTGATTCAGATCTTTTAATGAATTATTGGTTATTGGCACAGTAGGTTTAGTTGGAGAGGGCGTAACTGTCGTTTCTGATACATTTTGTCTTCAATGGAATCTCCCAGAAGCTGTCTGTCTGTCTGACAATTTTGTGCAACCTTTTCAGCCCTTTTTCAGTCGTAAGTGCTATACTGAATCTTTTTTGAAAGCCACTTTCCGTGTATTTATAACATTATGTCTCTAGTCACCTGATTTGTTATTTGGATAGATTTTTATCTCCTTTTTGGGGACAACAAGCTGTACACAAAATTATCATTCAAACTAATGAACTCTCCTGAAAGAGTTCCCAGTTTGTCCATTCAAAACAGGCTTTTAGTTGTTCCCTATAAATTAATTTGTCTCTGTCCGTATCACTTTCTTTTAGTTGTTCCCTATACTTTAACCCATTTTGGGCGGGAACCCCTTTTGGTGTTAGCATTGTTATGCTTTAGCTATTGAAAAATAGCAGATCTAGATCTGCTATTTTTGAAAAACCACTGACACAGAAACATAGCTTTTTTAGAAAACTGCCAGGACTGTCAGGACATTTTTAGAATCTGATCTCAGGTCAGAATGTGTCTCTGTTCTTATCACTTTCTTTTCTGGTTTATGTCACACATTGGTAGGCAGGTAAAACTAAAAACACAAAAACAGACACGCACACAACGATTTAGTAATTAGTTCAAGGTTGTTTATTCACCACAGAGTGATAGGGGAGGGGTTGGCTCAGCAGGCGTGGGAATCGGAAAAGCGTGGCAGGCGAGCTGGCAGGCAGGCTGGCACTGCAGGGCGGCGCGTGAACAATGGTTCTATGGTATAAAGGGAAAAGAAGTAGCATGGTCAAGGCAGGGCAAAGTAACATGTAGCCATGTAAACCAGTCATGAGAGGTCATGCTACAGAGCCATGTGCCACGTGGCTACGGGTGGAGGAGAGCTCACATCCACTGATGTCAACGTCTTAAGTTAATACTAGTTGAGTTAGTTGATACAGAGGGGGTGAAATTATGACAGGCAGTTACTGCTGTCAAAATATGACTCCCCAGTCAAAAAACACTTTGTGTTTGAAATAGACACTAAGGTGGGATTTACACAAAGGAAGGAAACTAAACTAGATAAAGTGCCCCTCGGGGCACAGGTCTCCTTCAGGCCAGGTCAGGTTGTGGCCTCCTGGTGGCGCTATAATTGGCAAATGTGAAATGGGTGCCATTTCATCTTATGCCTTGGATTTTTGCATTGGATGATTTGAGGCATTTTGTTCCAAAAATGTGTTTTGCAAAAATCTTTTAATATATATTAATCGCTATAACAGGCCAATGTGAAAAGGGTGGGATATACCTCAACCTATAGGAAAGCCTGTGAAAGATTTCACGTAAATTGCACGCTGCGTTCATGATTTGAGGCTTTTTGTTCAAAACGGGCCAATCCTGCAAACCAATTAGGATGGAATATGAAATATCGGACAGATCCGTCTAGATTCTAGAACACATGACTATAGAGATACTGTGTAACGTTTTGCGGGATTTTTGGACAGAATAGTCGGCCTCCTGGTGGCGCTATAACAGGACGCTCTGGGAAATTTGGGGCAGTGGTTCATCGTTGGCATTCAGGGAGTGTATGTACAAAATTTGGCATGACCGGGTTAACGGTGCCTGAGATTAGCTGTTAACAGACAGACGGACGGACACACACACGCAGGCACACACACACACACACAAACACACACACACACACACACACACACACACACACGGACGGAGTGCAAAACATACTCTCTCCCCATGTCTTCGGCCTGGTGGAGACAACAAAACCTTGAAACTACTGAAAATATAATGAATAAATGAATGTGTTTTGTCTATCTCTATCTCTGTCTATCTCTTATTGTTCAAAGCCATTTTATTCTCTCTGCATCACTGAACCCCATCAAATCTGAGTTTTGACATTCTTTTTGACACAATCACACAAACTGAACTCTCAAAATGAAACACAAAGCGGAACTCATTGTCAGTTTCATTGACATCACTAGTAGCCTAGTCACACACACTCACACTCACACTCACGCGCGCACGCACGCACGCACACACGCACACACACACACACACACACACACACACACACACACACACACACACACACACACACACACACACACACACACAGAGCATATCTCTCATTGATTTGTGATCATGGCTACAGTGGCATTTCAGTCCTTTTAACCAAAATTTTCACAGAGCCGAGCCATTCATTACAAATGTCACAGTGTGCGTGGGTGTGAGTGAGTGCGTGCCTGCCTGCCTGCGTGTGTGCGTGCGTGCGTGCGTGCGTGCGTGCGTGCGTGCGTGCGTGCGTGCGTGCGCGCGCAACCCATCCTGCAGGGAGTTTCAAACAAGGTTCAGACAAGCCAAGTCTTAAAACCTCCACTGTAAATTATTTGCAGTAATTATCTGGCAGCAGCGCCAAGCTGAGTTTCTTCCTGCATTTTAGAATTACAATCTAAGAAATAAATAGTGTATTCTTGTAATGTTACAACACAATACTGGTCACAGTTCTGTCACTCAAATGTATGTTTATATATATATATATATATATATATATATACGTGATTGAGGGTAGCTACTGGGACGTAAGTCGGGACTTGGGTCGCTTGAGCGAGGGGTATGATGTTCGAGAGACCCGAAACCCCGATGACCTTGGGAAGTTGGGATACATCACTGAGGATACGTCCCAGGTGCATCCATGAGATGTTTTTTATCTCATGGATATATTGTGGGATGTGGCATGAGTCATGACAGCGGGCCGTCTCTTAGGGCCCATATAATATAATGCGCATGTTTAATCAGTGGCACCGTTGAGGTTCAATCATCCAGAAGATAAAGGCATATAATAACATCAGTGCGTTAAAATGTGATCTAAAAGCACGCCAATACGTTAAAATAACTATAATAAAGGATAAATTAAATATAATATCGCCTGGTGCGATCATCAACAGCGCTGCCCGTGTCTGCTTGCAGTAACAGCAGCACAGCTTGCCTGTCACTCAAGACGGCTGTGGCCACGCCTCCGTCCCCTTTTAAGGGAAAGGGGACAATACAGTTACAGCAGAGAAATGAACCAGAGAACACAGTACATTCTCCGGGTCTAATATGTTATTTGGATGACCCTATAAGTATCATAAAAAACCTTGAACGATTACTATTGCAATTAGTCAGTGGAGCGTCAGAGACGGAGCGCAGCCCAGAAGACCACGCCCCGCCCTCAGCGTCGTCATCGACCACAGGTGTCTGCCAATCTTCATGCTCTATCAGATTGATTACGCAATGGCTGCGCTGAGGACCTGAGGTGATTGAAATGTTTGTAGGCCAGTCAATCTAAGATTTGTCCCAAAATAAATTGCAATAGTAATCATTCAAGGTTTTTTATGATTCTTGTTGTAACTTGAGTCAAGACTCAGTAGTGGAGTTTTTGCTTGGCATCTAAAAAAACTACACTTCCCAGAGTGCAGCAGAAAAAAGGCCGCTGCTAATTAGGAGCACCTGAAGGCTTTAAAAGGCCATTCAAACAAACCAGAGAGAAATTCTATCAGAAGTTCAACCCAAAGACGCCAATGGTCTGTTGAAATGTTTATTTACTTGCATGTTTGAAATGCTGCAATGCTGCTTAATGTGTTCATGGTTTAACTACTACAATTTAAATTGGTTAAGGAACACATTGTAGAACACATTCATTGTGAATGTGCAATATTGATGACATCAGGGACATGCGGTCACAACAAAGTTCTAGAACTACAACATCTCTGCACTCCTCCTAACTACTTCTTTACTCTGACAACATTGGGTGTTCCTATATAGGTAGTTGTTTTGGTGCATTAATCCACGTTTTATAATGTCACTTTCAATCTGCTGTTCATCCATTTAAACATGACAGGTGTGTAAGTGTACCATTTATCTCCAAGCGAGTCCTAGTGTTTAACCAACCAGTGTATTCAACATTGCTTGTTCCACTCTGATAGTTCCAGGCCAGCCATTGTTTATGGGGGGTTAGTATAGGGTTAGTTACCTTGAGAGCAGGTATTTATTTTGCCCCATGAACCCTGTTACCAAAATGGAGCCAGGTTGATGTGTTCCAAAAGGAGAAAAAAATCATGAATTTCAGAGAAGGTTCCAAGGACACACAAACACACACACACACACACACACACACACACACACTGTAAGGATGGAGAAGGTCTTGGTCACAAGAGCAGAAAGTCACACACACACACACGCACACGCACACGCACACGCACACACAGTCACATACATGCATGCACAGATCTGGTAGTAGGGGACATATAGACAAATTCACAGAGGCTTGCCTTGGTGCGGCCATTACTGAGGTGTTCCATTAAGTGCAGCAGCACTGATTAGCTACACCTGGCCTCCATGGATTACACCTCATTAATGGCCGCGCCCAGGGTACCCCTCTGTGAATTCGTCTATAGGGGATCTTGTTCTTTGGCTGACTCTGCACTAGTTTGCACAGTGCCAGAGGGAGGGATAAGGGGAGAGAAATGTCACAGCGATGGACAATGTTGGATGGGATGAGAGAAAATCAAGGTTGTTTCTGTTGGGGGGGGGGGGGGTGCTCCCTCTGATGTTGTGGTCCCTCTGAGTATCTTACAGAATACCAAATACCAAAAACCGCAAAGGAGATGAATAGGGTGAATATGGGACCGTAGAGGACGAAGAGGAAGAGCGGCCTGGATGAGTTGCTCAAAGGGGAATACAAAGAGCCAATGTTTCAGATAAAATGTGTGCCACAATTATTGATTCATGTTATCAATCTTGGCCTTTCAATGAGAAGCTGGGCAGTGGGTCCAGCGCAATCTTATAGGAGATCAACGGTGGCATCAATATTACGAATGTTTATAGGAGTGAGAATCGCTGACTATGGCTTACTCTATTTTAGTACTTATACTATGTGTAAAACAGTCTCTGTCAGCAATGTCATTTAAGTAATCATCAATCATGTCCAGAATTCAAAGACAATCCTGCACTGGGTAGCTTTAAACAACCATCCATCCACTTCTAGTTCGACCTCCTACCAATATCCTTTCAACTACATTTACATCAATGTAATGCCTGGAATTTGAACTCCAGTCTCCTGCGTGAAAGTCCAACATCTTAACCAGTAGACCAAAGGGATATCCCTATATTGACCTGGGGAGATATTAGACTTTTGAGGCCATCAGGCTCTGATCCACTGCTACATCTGCAGGCTGCACCTCCTTCCCTATAAACAATCATCCCATCCCACTATATTTTCTCCTGTTAACCAGCCATCTCAAGCTGGCCCTTCCCACTCTCATTTATTTTCTCATGGGGGTCCACCTCTTCACTCTGTGCCCCCTGTATCTGCCCCCATTTTACCGTCATGCATCTCCCTCCCTATTCTCTCGTACACAGCAATTCCAGCCCCGGTGCCAATGACAGCCCTCACCCTCAATGTCCCTGTGGCTTCCTCATGCTTAGATCTTTCTAAGTATGGACTTTGACCTCTCTAATTTGCCAGCTTTCAATCCCATGTATGTCAATTGTGGAGGGATCTCTATCACCCTCCATGACCTCACCTCAACCAAATCATCCATCCTCACACCCACTGAATTGGTCATGGCCTATTTGGTCTGTTTTATTGATCCCACTGCTTTGAGCTTGACGAAAAAACATTTACGCTGAGTGCTATGGACCTAACCTAACCACATGCTTTTGGGGGGGGCGCCCACTACGATTACCACTGGCAATTTGTAGATCTGGGGCAACCTGGATTTGTAGATCTACTGGCTGGCTATTTGCTGGGATCTCTGCAGTAAATCCCCTCCTACCCGGCCCACTGCTCATTTGTTGTTGTTCTTGCACCAGGTGGAGGATTTTGCAGTTGTTAATATTTATCCAGCAGACTTCAGAGAGGGAGTTGAATACCTTGGGGCTGCTCTTGCACCCGAAGGTCAGGCGGACAGTGAATAAGTAATAAGTAAGAGCTTTTCCACAGAACTACGAAGAAAGGCCAGACGTCAGGGTGCAGGGGGAGGACCTCAAAAGCATCTGCGATTTCTGCCATTTTATTGTATTCAAACAATTGTAAAAAATATTATAATTATGATTTGGAAATATGAAAGAAACGGTGAAACACCGGGGAGATCACTGATTCAAGCCATCACCCATGAGTCAAACTGATTGGACTCAGAACTGTCTACACACCTGTTGTGCATCGATACACACAAGATAAATCAGCCATCCACGCACAGTGTACACAACACACTCAGAGAGTGACACTCCATTACATCTCTTCCCTGTAACAGTTTGTTCCTGAGCACTGATACAGTTTATACTGCAACAGTTATTGCCACAGCATAAACAATTCAGTACGGTCCTGTATCGCACTGGACAATAAAGAGCTGTTTACTGTTGTCATCTGTCCAACACCATTGCAGTCTGTCAGAATCTGAAAATGAGAAAGATTGGATCCTTGATAGATTGAATAAGACAGTATATTCGGTGCTGAAGGTGAATCAAGGTTTGTCAGGCAGAACAACATATTGAATTCAAGACACATAGGCAGCTTTACTAGACTGTTTCTGTTGTGAAGCATTTCTATTGTAATGAAATGAAACAGATAAAATGATGAGCTTGTTACGTGTTTATACTAAGTCTCTCACTGTCTCCCTGACTCCCTTTCGGTATCTTTCTCTGTCCCTCTCCTCTCCATCTTTTAACACAAATCATTGCTGGCACTCACTAAGCTCCTTGTCTAAAGTCTTTAGTGGCCATGAAAAGGTCAGAACTCCTGAAATACCCCAGAGGGAAGCCAGAGAGCCAGATATGAAGCGACTGTCTGAGTGTAGGTGTGTAGTCTTGGGACTATTTTACATAATATTTAAATATTTCAGTGATATTATATTTTTGCATTTCTCAAAGGTTACAACCCTGGTGATTATTTGCTTCTGATTCAGCAAGCAAGTTGAGCTAAACTACGCAGCTACAAAACTGGTATGAATAGTATTTGTACTCCGATACATACATACCCATAGTGATACCCAGACTGCAACATTGGCCCCATATTTTGGGGTGTGTTTGTCTTTGTCATGCATCACCGCCCTTGGATATGGCAGAAACAGATGAACTAGCTTGTATTGCTGGAAAACATTGGCCGTATATCACAGGCTGCTGGAGATGGCAGGAAGATGCAGACAGACAAATGGGAGGAGACAGAGATTTATTTATTTCGCTTCATTCATCTCACAGAACTGCTTCATTGAAATGTTGAGCGGTGCAACTGTCTGGAGAGCACAACGACGGCGAGGACAGACTTCACTCAAGGTCGTCTTGGGGCAGCAGGTTAGAACCAAATATGTGCGTGGAAAGTTGCCGGTTCAACTCCCTGGCCTTACAGAAAGGTTGGCTAAGACTAAGAGAATGTCTCCTCCCTTAGATCAAGAATTGGCCATGTGAAACTTTATAAATGTGATCAGCTGCGAGAAGATCGAGCATGCTCAGAATAATGAAAGGAAGGAAATCACTCACTCGGTTCAGCAAATATTGCTTTCATACAGCATTGAGACAAGTGCTTATGAAAGGCAGCAGATGAATTGCTTATATATTGGCCCTTCTCTTTGTCTGTCTGTTAATTGGTAAACTTCTCCTGTCTCCTCCGCCCTCTATTGCTCTACTGTCTAAACCCTGTCTGAATTTCCCCTCTGCCGCATGATATATGAGCTATGATTATGAATGTCATCAAACAATAAAACAAGCGAAGCATATTACTGTAATTAATCTGACGAGAATGACGTGGGTTTTCATTTAGAACAGTCGGTGAAGTTTTAAATGTTCTTTGTATGAGAAGCTGAGGATAAAACACTGATTACTGTGATGGGAGAGATAAAACTGATTTATACTTCGACATACAGTACACTGTGTGTGTGTGTGTGTGTGTGTGTGTGTGTGTGTGTGTGTGTGTGTGTGTGTGTGTGTGTGTGTGTGTTGTGGTAGAGAGGATGAGGCTTATTGTGTAAGATGTCACCCAGAGCCAGAGAGGTCTAGGTTTGTCTGCCTGTCTTTATGCAACATCACAGCTACTATGCCTTGATCCAAAGGTCACTTGACAACTAGGCACTGGGTACTCTAGGGGATATGCAAATGTTCATTGGGAATCAGGAGAAAGGATTTAGCAACAGAAACAGCAGCTCTTCAAATAGCCTAGACCCTAGAACAAAACGATGATGAAAATAAGACCTGGTGTGTGCAATTGAAAAGGCTTTCAGACAGCTAAATGAATTAGCAATTACCTTGCAGTAATAGCAGCCCACAGCTTAACATTTCTTCAGACTTACTGTAGTGAAAGAATGACTTTCCGTCATCTTTTTACATTGGGCTACAGTGAAATGCTTATCTTGAACAATGCCTACACATCACCAATGATGTGTTAATATGTGAGCTTTGTTGCACTATAATAACTGTGATTGGCATACTGTAGCAGTGTCATCTGAGCTGTGTGTGTGGTTTGCTTGTGGCAGCTGTGATTGATCTACAGACAACCCATAAAAAATACAATAGATCTCCCAAGATAATAAGGCACTCTTCAATAATAATAATAATTTGCTGCTTCATAGAGTATGGCAAAGCATTATGGGATGCTATGGTTTGTTTTATGTTGGCTTCTTAAGGGTTAATACTGCAGAGAGACGATGGAGAACAATATAGTTATAGTTATCGTATAGTGCTTGGTGTGAATGGCCGTTAACAGCAGAAAAGCACCATTTGTTTCTATACAAAAATATAATTCTTATTTTAATGTTTCAGACAGATGTTCCACATTGGTGTGAAAAGAGTCTATTATCTAACCACCAGCCAGGTGCCATCATATATTGATATATACAAGAGTTTATCCTTTCAATTTGAGAAACCTGTGTATGAATATTAAGAACATTTCTCACATGCGACCTTGAAAATCAAACCCATTTAGTTTTAAACAAATTTGAAATGTGTGATTATTAAGAGAGACTGGAAGGCATCACACGTGCAGTGGCTAGTTTACAAGTGGAGCCAGTAGCATTCAAGATTGTGTCATCTGCATAATAATGGAATGATAATGTGGAGAAGAGGGTGCTATATTATTTAGACACTGTATTATGTAACCTTTACTGATTTCAAGAGATCTAGATTCAAAGTTATCAGTAACAGCTTGAGTTCTCCTCGAAAGATCATTATAAAACCAATCAAATGTGAGCTTATCCAACCCCATGGAGGATAGCTTCTATTAATAGATGAATATGGTGATGATCCTAAAGATGATCTCAGCACTAAGGTGATGGATGAGCTCAGTGAATGTGAAGGATAAAGATGATGCACATATGGGTGGAGATGTATTGACAACTCCTGAATTGTGTCATATATTGAAACCCTCCCCTGCATCTGGCCTGTAGCATCAAAAAGTGACCTACCAATTGCAGAATTAATGCAAATGTATTTGACTATATACTATTTTACTTTTCATTCTCTGAATAACTTTCCAAAGTGTGATTGGATTTCGAATGGGCTGACTTGGAGACTGAAGCCATGAATCTAGATATCCTCCCCTTCATTTGAACCACAGGGCAGACCATGGTGTGTGTGTGTGTGTGTGTGTGTGTGTGTGTGTGTGTGTGTGTGTGTGTGTGAGAGAGAGAGAGAGAGAATGTGCATATTAATATGCACATTCTCTAAGGATGATAATTATCGTCCTTATATCATTGCTGCAAACGTCATTAACTGCACGACCTTCAATGCACGCTTCTTTGTATGTGACACCCAGGGTGAACAGACTAGTTTCATATGTTCTTTAGTTGCGCGCACACACACACACACACACCGTGTCTGCACTCTAGTCTACACACCAACCCACGTGTCTGCCTATGTCAATTTACACATAAAAGTATTCTCTGTTCCAATTTCCGGCTATCGCTCATATATTTCCATACAGCCTTCACTGTGTGTGGCTGTGACTGATGACTTCTTAAACTGGACTGATGAAAGACACTGTAAAGGATGTTAGAGTCATGGTATTAGATTAGGTGTGTGTGTGTGTGTGTGTGTGTGTGTGTGTGTGTGTGTGTGTGTGTGTGTGTGTGTGTGTCCGCAAATCCCATCAAAAAAGCTGCGCATTTTACATCCAAAACAGTGTCACTCTCGGTTCTGCACTGCTGTACTGGAGAAGTATATAGCACTTTCGGTTCTGTCTGTATACTAAATACATATTAAGATTAGTCATCTTTATAGATACCATCAGGTTAAAGCTCTATTGTGCAAAAGGATGCACGTTTAACAGATTAAATGTAATCAGCAGGGTGCAGCAGGGAATCGAACCCCATGCATCCCAGTAAACCAGGAGCTCCATGCCTGTGCCAAAGTGCTTAGTTTGCGATGCAACGCAAAAACCTACCCTAGGTAGGAGCCCTACCCTACCAGCCCTGGCAGCAGCAAAGAATACAAAAACGGATACTGACCGTGAACCATCACGTTCTTCTGCAAATGACAGGCGGTGTCCACAAGTTTGGTGAAATGACGGAACCGGACAAAATCGTGACAGTCGACGCAAAAGACGCAACGCAAACGAGCGCAACAGCAGGCAGCCCGACGCAACGCAACGCAACAGCAGGAAGCCGGAACGCAAACGCAAACGAGAGCAACACCATCAGTACCATGCATAACCACACCAGCGACAGCAAAGGACAATAAACTAGATTTCTACTCTTAGATGCTCTTCACAGCAGCAGCTATAGCGTACAGTTCCTACCTCAATGTCTTGTGCAGGGGGGTATCGGACTGGGACACTTCACATGGGCTCCAGGGTGGGGGTCCTTGGAAGACTAAATTGGTGGGGCTGGGGGGCCCACGGAGATGGCTCGTCTCAGGGCCCAGGGCTTGGTGCTGCCTACACTACTGGTCTCGTGATTCTGAAGAGAAAAGATAAGTGTCCTTAGTGTTATGTAGGCCTACATCACAACGATCACATTAGAAACACATGTGGCTGTATAGCCTCGTCAGCCCCCACAACCCACATTTTACTTAACACCCCTCCCCCAAGCTTACTTTATATATATATATACACATTTCTCAAAGTGGATGCCAAGGTTCCGTTAGTTTAGATTCTAAATGGACCCGGACAGGTCTGTAACTCTGAGAGTGTAACATGTTTAACCAAATTTACCCTTACAGCTCTCAGTGTACAATTGGAACCAAATGGACCCTTACAGCTCTCAGTGTACAAATGGAACCAAATGGACCCTTACAGCTCTCAGTGTACAAATGGAACCGGTCCATTTGTACACTGTCTCAAGAGATAAGAGATTGAAAGCCATTGTGAAAAAGACACTATGAGCCATATTGGAACAGTTACCTTAACTCTTGCTATAAAACATAACTCCTCAGTGGCATTCAATCACAGATCAAGTTCCCCAAACGGAATAATTTCAAACAAAGCTAAAGGTTTAAGTTTAACATTTAGCTACCTTCTTGCTACAGACAGACGGTGTGTAACTTCTTGCTACAGACAGACCAAACACACACCAGGAAGAATACATCAGAATGCTGATTCCACACAGCTTTTTATAGTTGAGGCCATCACAGGAGCCAATCAGCAGCCTGGCTGCCTCCTCCTCCAATCCCACGCAGTCACCACACTTTGTTTCAATTCAAAGGAGCTTTATTGGCATTGAGAAAACATACGTTTACATATACAATCAAAACTAAATGTATGTACATTTGATATATGTTATGGCTGCTGCAGAGCTATGACAAAAAGCGACGGTATACGTGGGGCACATGTGAGGATGCATGTGCACTACGTTATGTACTGTAGCGCACGTGTGTGTGGACAACTTATTACAGGAACCAAATTTGTCATGATTTATGCCTAGGACCAGATGTAAAGTAGTTCAAGGTCTAAGCAGTCTTTTGATCTACATTACAATGTTGTAATCAACGTCAATTAGTTGACATAATATTTTTTAAATAAGAGAGTCAAAGCACAACCAGGGCACACATGGTGACATCTTTGCAGTGAGACTCTTCAGGGTTCAGTGTCGGTGTAGTGGCAGTCTACTAACTGTTGTTATAGTATAATTTATGCTATCTAATTAGCCCTGTATATATCACCAACTCAGGGGGCCGGGGAGCCTGTCACAGAAATGGTCGAGACTAATTGAGAAACCTGTGAACATTCCCACTTCAGCTCAGGGGTACTACTGGCTACAGGACGTACCAGGTATATGCCCGGTGGGCCGACCCTCTGGTGGGCCGGTCTGGGCCAAATGTTAAATTAGTTGTCTGTTGGTTGTGTGTCATTTATGTTGTACTGTAAATGTGGTGGTGTTAAAGGATAATTCCATACTAAAGGGCTTTCTTACCTTTAATTGTAGTTGTTACGTCCCCACCAAAGAGTGGCTATTTCCCCTACCATAAGCCCTCAATTAATTGCATTGAATTGAATGGGAATTGAATGTGGCTATGGGGTGTTGTGCTAATTCACTTATTTCCATCTAAATAAGTAGTATGAAGAGATATATACAGAAAAATTATAATTTTGAGCGATGGAAATAAGCGAATTAGCACAACACCCCATAGCCCCATTCAGTTCCCATTCAATTCAATGCAATTCATTTAGGGCTTATGGTAGGGGAAATAGCCAATTAGGAGCTTTTGCACAAAATAACACCTGGACCTCTTTGGTGGGGATGTAACAACAAGAAAGGTAAGCCTTTTAGTATGGAATTCTCCTTGTATTTCAAGTATTTGTAAAGGCCTCGACCCAAACAATCAGTAGAGTATCTGCATGTACAAGAATGAATTCATTGCATTTTCACCCCAAAGAAAAAGGACAACAGAAAACAAACAAACCTTAAATACAGGATCAATATCAATATATCAATAAAGAGTTGAAAAAATGAAAGGCAGACAAAAACAGACAAAACAACAGTACAAGACATCCGGAGGAGCAGACATGTTTATCTGATGTACTCTTTTATGGTTTCTGCAGGAGCAGGAAGAAATTAAGGCCAAATTACTCCCAGGCAATTCAAATGTGTGATCCTACAGTATGGTCACACCTTGAACAGTTCAAAGGCTGTTAGCCTGGACGCTTACTGTGACCGGTATCTCACATGACAGGTGAGAATTATCAGCCTGGTAACATTTTTTCAAACATGCAGTGGTTAACAGTCTTAGTAAGTACACTTGAGTACTGTAGCCTACTTAAGTAACGTTGAGTATCAAATGCTGAAACTATATTTAAAAGTAATGACAACCTCTTTAGTGGAGTTAAAAGAATATTTTCTTAGAAATGCAGATGAGCAAGAAATACTCAATTAAAGTACAAACTTTCCAAATATGCACTTAAAGCCACTATGTAATTTTGTCCAATCTGTACAGTACAGTGTTAATTAATTCAATATAACTAAATAATCTGCTGGACTAATCTAATACAGACGCAAATTCGGCAGGCTAAAATAACATTTTAACCACTTTAAACAAAGCGTCACCATTTTGAGCATGTCATTATAGGAATGATATGATGTCTGGGCTCCTTGTCTGGGCTCCTTCAAATGGCTGCAGCATCAGATATTACACAGTCATCATCATAAGGTGTACTAGTTGTTTGTGTACTAGTTTTCTTGTACTAAACAAATTTCTTATTTGTAAAACTGCTGATTCGGAATCTGATTCTTATTATTGACTAGCTGTCAGTGCTTGTTGGCACACATAAAACAAACTGACTCATCACAGCAGTCTTAACTCTATTTTTCAGACCTCATTATCCTCTGCAATTTAGCCTATGACTAACCCGTTCCCCATCAGTGACCCCTATACAGTACTGTCCATCTGGGGTGTAGAAACTGGAGTCACCCGCCGTTTCTTTTCACCTGACAGTGAGGGGTTTCACTGGGAGTGCGTGAGGAGGGACATGCTATCCCCCAGTTCTGCTCCCTGCTGAACAACCTGTAGGAGATACTATAATGCAGCGACGGATAACTCAGAACTCCCTCCCCTGCTGCTTTGCCACCTGCAAACAGAACACGGTCAATTGTGTTTGTTGGAGTGCCCAGCCAAGCCGGAGGCACTGTGGAGCTAGGATCGATGAGGAATCGAATGCTTCAGCTTCATCACCATGTTCCCTTTTTCTTTTCACTTTGTATTAACCTTTGCTGCCTTTTCATCGTGTTAGCCCCCTGTCCTCCAGAGCACCTTGGTCATCATAATGATCCTGTTGTGTGTACACAATCATACTGTTCACATTAACCGTCAACCATTTTACACATCTGTCTAGAAGCTCAAAGCCACAGACACTGTGCACTTTCATCTACTAGAATTGTGTATTTTAGAGTAAGCCCAGGAACATAATAAAAACCAGGAGGAGTAGATTGAATGTGTACATAAAAAATTGTTATGTAGCAGCGAGAGCAAAGAAAAGAAGACTTATAAGGCTAATGATATATAGAAATTCAAAGACTTTATTTGTCACATACTCATGTGTGTATGTGCAATCAATGAAATGTTGGTGCGACAGGCTCCACCACACTTCAAGATATAGGCCGCGTCACTGTGTCCTGCATGAACACCAAAGCATACACTTGACTATGTACTGTACATGTGTGTGAATGTGAGTGAGTGTTGGAACAAACACGCGTTCTCATGTCTCCGTGCCTGCTGTGAGTCAGCACGTTTGCCCACATCCTCATACCTTTGTCGGCCGCCGGTCCTCACTGAGTCCCCATCCCTGAGGATCACTTTCAGCACGAGAACCGACTCTCAATTACAGTACACAGTACAGTAATGACATTGATAAACAAGGGCTTGTTACAAAACGATCACTTCTGACCTTATAATGCCTCAGCACACAGTGGCTGCATTGTACTGCTGGCCTGTGTAAACCTGCAGTCGTTTGTCATCTGCAGGAAGAGGCCATTGTACTGTACAGTACTGATTGTCAAAACTTTTTCATGTCAAGGACCTTCAATTTCAAATGAATAAGTAGGCTGCCGTGGACCCACATCTGAATATATTTTGTGCTAGGGTTAAGTGATATTTGTTAAAAGGTTAATGCACTATATATTCTGACAGTATTCTGTCAGTATTCTGACAGTATTCTGATAGTGTGTTTGTGCAGTAACATATCTCTCCAGCTCTTTAATAAACAGAAAATACATTTTCACTTTTCAGATATCTGTTTATTAGTGTCACATTCTGTCTCTCCCTCAGTCTGTGACTCCACACTGGCCACTCCCATATCCCATTCCAGCACACCCAGTTCCATTTATACACCTGTCTTCAACTACACTTCTCCAATCAACCTGCTCACTATAAAACTGGACTCAGTACAAACACTCATTGTCAGTTCATAACCTGTTGTCTTGGATGTCCTGCTTGTTTCCTGATACATTTGTCATTTTGCTATTGCCTGATTCCTGCCTGCATCTTCAGTGTAAGATATCTGCCTGATTCCTTATTAAACACTTATCTATACTATTATCTACTCTTGTTATTGTGACTTTGCACTTGGGTTCAACTCACTCTGTCTGCATCCTTGACAATTAGCTTAATTTGAAACACACACACACACACACACACACACACACACACACACACACACACACACACACACACACACACACACACACACACACACACACACACACACACACACACACACACACACACACAGAGTTTGTCAGTCTGTTTGGCTGTGGCCAGCCCCTCCACAGTGTACACGCACACAAACCTCACTGCCGACTTGCTTCCGCAGTAATAAAGTTATAGTTTTATAGGAGGGAATCAACAGTGTTGTCTTCATTGACAGTGCTGACTAATGTCTCTCAACACAAGCATTCTAATGCCACAATCAATACGAGGTATTCATTATTAATGGCTATCACTGTTTAGTTTGCAATTAGCTGTGTGGGAGGGCTCGTAAATTATTAAACAAGGGGTGGGGGGGGGGGGGTGCTGCATGTAAAGTAGACATTAGTCTGGTGTAGATTATGTTTGAAAGCCACATAGTTTCAACATTTTTAATTGTAGGCTACAGACTTTTTTATTGGGACTCTTTGTACAGTCTTTTGAGATTGGTTTCCCCAGATTCCGTGTGTGTGTGTGTGTGTGTGTGTGTGTGTTTAATAACAGGCCGGTAAAGTTGAGTGTGGGTGAAGTCAGCGTTTTCATAGATCTTTATCGCGAAAAATCTATAAGTACATTAAGAAAAGCCATTTACTTTATATGGCTGTAGTGCATGAAAAGATATTGAATGGAACTTCTATTCAAGGGCCCACAATTCATTTTATGTACGTTTACCAAAACAGTTCACCAACATACTGTTCTACTCCCACATTGTATGCTGTCAAACAAAGGTGTACTCACTGTACTACCATAGACAGAAATGCTCAGGGGCACTCATCTGCTAAGCAATGAAAATAACACCTCATTGTGGTTCTTAAACAGGATTTAGGCTTATAGCAGCTCATAGAGCTACAGGATGGTTTGTTTGCCTTTACAGCATTATCATCAAATGCGTTTTAAATAGACACAACCTTCCTCATATCTCTTCAATACTGCTAGCTACAGAAGAGTTGCTTTGTGGAACTTTATAAGCTCAACCCAAATGCAGGAAAACTTGATATCGACACAAAGTGCCATCAAAGATGTTTATTCTTAAATCCTGATAAAACACTGGGTGGAATTTTTTTTGACAGAAAACAGGTGAAGAAACCAGAGGATCCAACAAAACCTCACAGAAACAAACAACTTAAATACACATAGAACTAACACAGGTGAAACTCAAAGACAAGAAAAATCACTCCTTTAAGCACAGGTCTCCGGCAAAGGCCAGGTAGGTTATTGTGGGACAGCAATGTTCAGAATTCAGTCATTTGCTTTGTACTGTATATTTTAGGCATTTTGTTCAAAGGGAACCACTGCCAACTGGCAATCAGGATGGAATATTAAATATCTCACAGATCAGTCTTGATCACATAACTATAGAGATAATTTGAGTGCTGTTTGGACAAAATATGTAGGAGAAAAAGTAATATCAAAATATTTGCAGTTATTCTGAGGATAGGGTTAGAGTTAAGCTTAGTTCTAATGTCTGCTGTCAGACCAATAGTACTTCGGAACAATGGGCAGTATTTTCCCCAACAGATACTGTAGAAGCAGGCCATCGTCAAAAAAGACAAAGGCATTATGATGAAGAACTGCGTGGATATAATTCTAAGCTATTTTTACAGCTTCATTGATCGTCATGACTTTAGTGATGCATTCAGCAAATTAGTTAAACACTTTGTGGTCGGGCAGGAGATTATGGGATTGCAAGGTTGTGGTCCATGAACTAGTTTGCCTGCACAGTGGGAGTCTGAAACTCCATAATTACTCAAGTGGTCTTCTCTTTATTCTCTGTCTTTGTTTTCCTCTCTGTCTAAGCTGTCTCTCAACCACTTCTCTTCTGTTCTCTTCTCCGACAGTTTACATAAATGTGAAGTATTTTTTTTAGACCGGGAAGGGATATTGTTTGCACTGAAACTCTGTCTGAAATACCAATAAGGAACACCAATTAATGTACAAGATGAAACTTTTGACCAGTTCCCTAAGACGTCTGAGTGGAAGTTAATTTGGAGCATACTGTAAGTAAGCAAAATCTATGTTAAACCATGTTTTCAAACATTTTATGCAACATTTTCTTACTTGAGTTCGTACACTTCCGTAAGAAATAGAGGGTATGCGCATGCATAAAGTTAATGGCAAATCGAGTGGCAAAGTGGGTGACAAAGTGAGTTTAATGTCGTTTAACATTGTTTAATAGGACTTTGCTGTTCGGATGTATTTGGCTGTCATTGCTGTCAAGGCAAGGAAGTAGTTTTTTGCCACTCAGGTGTTCCCGCATAACTTCCAAGTATGATGATGATGTCACGCGCATACCCTCTATACACAGACACAAGATCATTTCATATCAGGACAATGGGCTTTAGGTTCAAAATATGAGAATTTTTCCAGGAGTGAGAATCTGACGTGATTTTGTTAAGTTACAACTCTGGGGAACTCCTGAATGTGGAAAGCTGAAGGTGGATGAACGTGGGTTATATCACTGGGGTCAACACATGGATGAGTTCTTTCACCGTTCTTTCATCGTTTATAGCCATTTCACAATGGCTATAAACTATTAATTATACTTTCCTAGAGCTAGCCACCTCTATATTCTTCTCAGCAAAACTATACTTAGACACACTCACAACTAGACATAACATATAGCGTTTATTGGGGCTACTGCAGAACAAATAATATTCTTCCTAATATTTAATTTAATATCAGATTGCACTGAATAAAACCCTTGAGTTGAAGAAGTCCTTTGTGGTACAAAACTACAACGCCAGCATTTTTCACTGCCTTTTGATATTGCCACATTAGGCTTTTATGAACCCTATACTGTAGAAGTAATTTATCATTTGCATGCTTTTGATACACCTTTCTTCATTATCTCCACTATCTCATAAAGATAACTGGAGTGATCAGTGATCACTGAAACAGCCAGCGTATGCACATTAACTGCTGATATTATCTCTTTGAGAAAGACATTGAACCACTACCTTTCTCATTCACTGGAAGTGTCTGTAGATAAGTCTCTATTAGACGGCTAAAACTGACACTTGAATGGTACAGTAATTCTTAATTGTATTCAATCTGAAGGTAGACCTTTATTGATCCCATCGGGGAAATTAAGTTTCATCTTCACTGAACTTATGGCTGCTCAAATGGTGTTGATGAGCGCCCGGGGTGTAGATGCATTAGGGTCTTACTCAGGGACAGTTTGACGCGTACTGGGCTGGCCGAGGGGTGAACTAGTGACCTTTCCTATTCCCAGACAGCTATACCCACTCAGCTAAGCAAGCTAGCAAATGAAGACATCAGCTAGTAATGAGGTGATTTAATTATATGTAATTAACTTTATTATCTCTTTCTTGCTTAGTTTAAACAACTGTTCCTTATTTTCATTTTCTTCCCAATTCAGTCATTGGCAATTCCCACCATGTATACTAAGTTGTACCTGTCACTGCCTACCCCGTGGGGGGGAGGGGGTAGACTACAGTACGTAGAGTCGCCAGCTGGTACTTTACACCTCACGGTGAGGAGTTTCACCAGGAGAGAAACCCTCTCCTTGTTCCGCTCACTGCTGGACAGGTGCCCTGACGACAAGGACACAATCCCCTACTGGCTTCCCACTGGTGAACACTGTCAACTGGTTCATTGGAGCGCTCAGCCAAGCCATAGGCACTGCTGCAGGGAGTTGAACCTGGGTCTCTGTGGTGCTAAGCCAGAGGCACCGCTGCAGGGAGTTGAACCTGGGTCTCTGTGGTGCTAAGCCAGAGGCACCGCTGCAGGGAGTTGAACCTGGGTCTCTGGGGTGCTGCGCGAGCGTTTAGCCTCTACGCCCGCGGGGGTCCCAAACTTTTCAATGCCAATTAAGGAATGTCAAATAGCCATAGCCCCTGTCTGCAGCCCCCCATATTGTGAATTAAAAAATAGTAGAACACATATATGCAACACATTGTGAAGACAAAATAAGGTCCTTTTTGGATGCTGTGAATATAGGCAAGCAGGGTAGAACAAAAACATAAGGAATGCAATTTAATAGCATTATTCTTCAAGCTGAATAAGGGTGCTCAGAGGCAGAGCCCACTGGCAGACACGATGAATAGTTGCATTCCAAAAAAGACAGGGCATTGATGCTGCACTGCATGATGAGACAAACAGGACAGATGCATATACGTAGGCTACTGGGAACTTCTGCATTGTGATTGTGTCTCTCACAGATGGTTTCAGCTGTAAATGCCATTAATCACTTTTGAAAGTTCACAACTTCCTCAACACTCCAGTCTAGACTCAAGATGTATCTCACCTGCAAACTGACGTATACATAGTCCTCTAAGGATTCAAGTGTGTTTCACACCACTTGAGATGAAATTCAGATGACATGTTTCAGTGTGCAGGTCATGTATTCTCTCATAATTTGACAACTATGACGAGTTTGAAAAGGAAAATGTGTGGTAATGCCTGTGTGAAGCATTACACTATAATATATGTATAGTGTAATGCTTCACACAGGCACAGACAGTATATTATACTGTCTGTATGTCTGTCTGTCTCTTCTCCAACGTTTCCAGGCTTATCTTTCAGTAATTATTTAGACTGTACTGTAATATGCATAATCATGTTCTCTCCCCTTCTCTCTTCTGGTCTCAGTGGTCTGCCAACCATTCTCTTTCTGACACGTCTCCCTTTTTATCTTCTACATCTTCTATCCCTCTGACCAGCTGCCAGTGCTTCTGTCCACTGTGATCTAAATCTAAATTGTGAGATAATGAGACAGACACCATGATGAGAGATGGATTCTGCTAACAAGCTCATGGGGAACGTTTCATTAGAACTGCTACACCAATAATCCCCAGAGTGAGGAAAATGTCTAGATCTTTTATTGGTGTGATACAACGACGTCGAGTCTGTGGGGGCTATGGGGCTGTAGCCCCCATGAATAATTAAATAGCCCCTTTTAGCCCCCATGAAGATTTTCGTGGACATTTTATATTAACATTACAGATTTTCTGGGAATTATTGACCCTCTGTGACTCTGTCGCAAAATTCCGAAAATGTGAACCTCTCCGCCGGCTGTTCAGAGGTGTTAAAAGTACTCAAATGCTAATCAGGTTTCTTTTGTTTTCACCTAGCCAGGTATTATTATGCCTACAGTACAGTGCCCATAGGCGGCGGGTGTGTAGGCTAGGGAAGGCTTAGCCTTCCCAAAAATTATGCTGGGTATTTTTTTAAATATATATAATATATGTGCGCAGCATTATATAGAAGGCTATTGTGTGTGTAGTGTGTGTGTGTGTGTGTGTGTGTGTTGTTGCTGCTCCCTGGTGATCGGGTAGGTAGGCTATACAGCAACTGGCCTAATCAGCATATGATTGGCTACTATTGGTATGTCTGTAAACCTCGTCCGCTTCCAGTCGCTTTGTAGCAAACAGTAGCGCGCGCTGGTTTGTTTTGGGAAACAGCAAAACGCAAAATGTATTTTCCAAGGCAAAGATAAAGTAATTCAGAAGAAGAAGCTGTGACTCGGCTGTCAGAACTCAGCACCACCACCAGTGCCCGCACGGTTCACACCACTGCAGCAACACCGACACGTTCAGCGGAGTGACTGCTGTCTCTGTGCCGTCTATGAAGAGCCATGAGCCGCGACTCCCGGGAGGGGCAGCAACACCGCCGGGTAATCTACACAGACTATAGTGAGACTACACACCGACTCGAGAAAAGACCCATATCGTCCAAAATAGGCTAATCAGTTGCTGTCTGTGTATAAGCTAATTCATTGGTAAAAGTATGCTAAATAACTCATTTTTAGACCATTTGGGAAATAAATAAATCCGCGGCGGCGCGATCTAAGGGTAATGGACACATAATGGACACCCGGGTATAAATGCAATAATTTATTAACAAGAAAATAATGAATATTTACAGATATATGGCATCATGCATAAATTACAATCAACATGAAACATATTACTTATATTACAATTTTTTTTGACTATGGCGTCTTCTCTCGTGTATCATCAGATGTCCGGCTCCATGCTCGCCTCTCCTTGGAGGCCAGTTGGGTCAAAACAAAGTACACCACATTGTGACTGTTAAAGAAATCCGTCAGTGAGCACTTATAACATATAGTTGAAACATCAATAATGAGACAGACACAATTCATTGAGTATTGGAATAGAATGTATTCGAATACGGAGACAGCAGTGAAGCGTTACAATGGAACACCGTACTGACTCAACACATCTCAGTCAGGCTTCAGCTTAAATACATTATTACCCCCCCACCCCAGGCGTGGGTGGGTCTTGTACACATGACATCAGAGACCTCCAGACCACACATGTCACAGGTCACAGAAAACAGCTTCTCATGGCTTGGTTTATGACGTCCTTAAATGTACAAGCATTCCACATTTCCCCCATTTATTCATTTAAGAACTCAAAACCAATATCACAACTCTCCGGACGTAGAAGTAGGCGAAACGACCCTGAAATCACATATCAGGTAAAAAAATTCCTACAAGGCTCTCTTTAAGTCTATCAGAGCAACCGCCCTCAGGCCTACGTTACACAGCGTCACCACAGTTTTATAACAACAAACAAGGCGAAGCCGTCCGCTCAGAACTGTCCACCTGCACACTTGACAGTGTGCTGCAGGCGTCACATGGTTAAAACTGCACAGAGCAATCCAAACCGGCAGTCTTGTAGCTCCTGCACAGGGCTCAAACACAAAGCACTAGGCTATTGCACATCTCATCCTCAAGCTCAGCTTGCAGATTGGCCATCTTGACAGAACAGCTGCAAACGTCACAGCTTTCCAAAGACCGGAAATTGTCACCGCACAGGTGACGCAGCATCATTCTTCTGAAGCACATGATCGCAGAATTCAGAGTCCAGAGTGCCAACAGCACTTATATCCCTCATTTAGGAAACCAGCGTGGAGACGTTCGCGGATCGCAGACTAGCCACGCAACAGCTGTAGTGAGTCTACAGTCCACCTGCCTGCTGGCAATATAGCCTGGTTGTGATATGTAGATGTGATTGATATTTTTTGTTTGTTTTTTTAAGTCATTCTATAACAACAACAAAGTAATTGAATTTATTTTATGTATTAATTGTATTTTATATATTACTATGTTATTACTAATTTTATGTATAACTATATTACTAATTGTATTTATTTGATGTATTACTATGTTATTACTAATTTTACTTCATGCATTACAAATTGTATTTGTTTTATGTATTACTGTTATTACTAATTTTATTTTTTATGCATTTATTTATTTTATGTATTACTGTTATTACTAATTTTATGCATTACTATATTGATAATTTAATTTATTTGATGTATTATTGTCTATATTACTAATTATATTTATTTTATCCATTACTATGCTATTACTAATTTTATTTTATGTATTACTAATTTTAATTTACTTTTATTTTACTATTTTAATTTACTTTTATTTTACTATAATCTATTTTTTTATCGTTCGTTTTATCCATTTATTTATATTATTATCTAGTTATTTATATTGGTTTATTATTTTATTGTTTAGAGCCCTGATTGATCACATCTACATATCACCACTACCAGTCAGGATCTGAGTGACTCAGAACCCTGGTGACCTCCAGATGGAGCCACACAGGAGACCAGCAACGTCCTAAAGAAAAGAAAGAAATGCTCATTACTACTTTGTTCATAAAACAATATTGATTGAAATATTTATTAACAGTTTGCAGAATTACAGTACATGTCAAGCACAAACTCTAAGACACTTCTATATAATCAAAGAACAGAACAGGAATTCATCATAAAGGAGGTAAAAAGGGAAAATAAACTTATACAGTGAGGGGAAAAAGGGAGTCAAGGGCATGTCTTAATGACTGTTGGTAGGGCGTTCCACATTTTGGTGGCATAGGAGTGAAAATAATTTAGTCCCTTGTTTGTGCCGAATCTGGGTTGTACATGGTTCGTTGCACTCCCTCTGGTGTTGTAGGTGTGGACTTCGTTAACATAAAGGAAGTATCTAGACAGGTACATGGGTATCTTGGTGGTGTATCGAATCTTGTGGACCAGACCCATTGCAAGATGCTGTACTCTGTCGTCGACCCTAAGCCATTCCAGCCTGTCAAAGTGGGCAGGAGTGAGGTAGGTTCGGGGGGTGAGGCCAAGTAGGAGCCTGACCAGTTTGTTTTGGGAGGTCTGGAGCCTAGTTTTAAGGGCCTTTGAGGTGCTGTGGTACCAGGAGATGCATGCATAGTCAAAGAAACCTTGTACGAGGGCTCCTGTTAAGGTCTTCAAGGTGTTTTTGTTGACCAGTGAGGAGATCCTGTAAAGGAATCTTGTTCTTTGGTTGACTTTTTTGATTACGTTGGTGGCCATTTTATCACCGGAAAGATTAGCCTCCAGGATGGAACCTAGGTAGGTAATTTCATCTTTACGTGTGATAACATTGTCAACAACTCTAACCAAGAAGCCATTTGCCTTGCTGAGATTACTATTAGATCCAAAGAGAATGGATTCAGTTTTTCCCAGGTGTAAAGATAGTTTGTTATCAGCGAGCCAGGTGCAGATTCTACCGAGTTCATAGCTGAGGGCCTTTTCAACCTGCAGTTTGTTCCTGTCCGAGACTAGCAGTGCCGAGTCATCTGCGAACAGGAACAAGTTGCAGTCACAAGCTGATGTCATGTCATGATCATAGTGTGTGTGCGTGTGTTGTATAGTTACCTTGCTGTGATGTAACGCCAAAGGTGATCAGAAATAGTTGCTCCATCGGCTAGAAACGTGCTCTTCACCGGCATGATGATCTTGTTCCTAAAAAAAGTCTATAGTCAACCCTAACTGATTACAGAACATGATATAAAAAAACACAACTAGAAGGATTTAGGCCTGTCACAATTACCTAATCGCCAAGTATTTGAGATACTTTTTTAGAGTCATAATCGTCTCCATGTTGAAAATGTTCATATATTGTCAAACATTTTAAAGAAATAATGCAAGCAACCGATCTACAAGCTCTAAATGTGTCACTTTGTAATTTACTTCTCTTTTTTTAGTGTATAAAGTTATTGAATTATGCCATGTGCAGCTTTTTGTTTACAAAGCCTACAAAAGCCAAAGTTTTATTTAGAATGTTAGTATGACGCAATTAAATTGTTACTTGTAATTTATTTGAGCGACAATTAAAATCGGCCATTATAAAACCTTAAATTCTGACAGGCCTAAACAGGTTCCAGTGGCGTCTACCGAACCTTCTAGCTCCGTCCGAGCCTCCCAGCGACCCAGAAGTCCTCAGCGGAAACACCCAGGGAAAGCTTCGGATCTCGGGCATCGGCTGAGATCTCCATTCTAACAAAGAACGAAAGACACACACCCCAAATTAGCTTTGCTGTGTGCGTGCGTGTCCAGTCACAACATACACATGCACTTACAGTAACGTTTAAGAATAGGGATCGACCAATTATCGGCAACGGACGATTATTGGCTTTTTACGAAGCCTAAAAAAGCCCTAACCCTAAAGCGGTTCGTACCGTTGAGTTCCTCACTGAGAAGGCCCAGGTCCGAAGTCCTCCAGCGTCTACCCAGATCTCCGTCCTCCGTCCTCCCATCCATGGACAGACCTGCAGATCTCCATCTCTCCAGCCTCCAGCTGTGTCTATGATCTCCATCCTGAGAGAGAAAGAAAGAAACCATTAGCTCTACAAGCTCACAACACGTTGCAGTGTGAGCTTGTAGATCTGCTATTTTTGCTGAACGGAATAGGGATGCTGGGGTTGAAGTGGTTAACAAAAGTGTCAAAGACTTTGATTAGCTTGGAAAGCTGACAGACATTCAACCAGAGTGCCACTAGGAGGCATCAACACATGTACAGTCCTCAACATCTTTTGTAATTTGTATTCAAGTTGTTACAAAGACCAAGAGGTACGCTCATGATATGAGATATTGACTATTAACATTTAGATTTATCCTAAAATATTTAAAACATTTGGTTTACTGTAAATGATGCCATTCTTCGTACCATAACAGTACAGAAGCAGTTATCCATCCTCAGAAACAAGCAATAACTATTCCTACTCACAGCTCATCAGAGTCCTCTGAGGAAGCCCCCGGGGGGAGGGGGGAGGGGGGGGGGGGGGGAGCTTTGGAACGGATCTCTGTCCAGGGAACATCAGATCGTCTATCGATATCTCCATTCTAACAAAGAAAAAAAAAACACACCAAATTAGCCTGTGTGTGTGTGTGTGTGTGTGTGTGTATGTGTGTGCACTCCCTGTCCAGCAGCCGCGTTCCAGCGACGTCTACCGCGATCTTCATCCTAACAAAGAAAGATTGATTAGAGTGACCAAGAGCCAGATATATATTCTATCCTGTCACAACATATATACATAACTTTTATTTATAGAGAACATTTAAACAGAAGCTAAACATATCACTTACAGTAATAAACGTTTCAGTTAGGGTTCTTTTTGACAGGCCTAACAGGGTCTTACTTTGAGTCGTCTTCAGAGGAATGCAGATTCCTGGAGAGACCTGCAGTACATCTGGAAGAAAGACATGGCCGTTATCGTCTATGAATGGCTTCATAGAAAAGAGCTTCGCACATCACTCCCTTGTTGTTGCTGCCAATAGTCTGGATAGTCTATACTTCTTATTCTTGATGACAATTGTTTATGAATTTGATGCATTACTATGTGTTGTTGCTTACTGTAAGTCACTCTGGATGTGAGAACTGCCTAAATTGTTGAAATTCCTAGACAGGAAAGGGGGAAGAGATGGGGAGTGACACACGGCAAAGGCCGTCGGGAGTCGAACCCGCAGCACGCCGTCCGGCTGGCTTGGCAGCATAGGTGCCCAGACAGTTGAGCTAACCATCCGGGCCACACTTAAATATTTAATTGCAATTTATTTGAGCGACAATAATCATCCAGTAAAAAGAAACCTCATAATCGTGAAAGGCCTAGAGCGGTTCTTACTGTGCGGTTCCTCACCGGGCAGGCCCAGGTCCGAAGTCCTCCGGCATCTACACAGATCTCCGTCCTAAGAAAGAAAGAAATAAGGACTAAATTAGCTTTTGTTGAGCTGCATATTCAGAACCACTTAAACCCTCTATAGATTTGATAAAACAGACCTTTAAAGAGAGCATTTGGTATATGCTCCAATTTCACTCTACACAAATTGATTTGCCAAACATAGCAGATCTACAAGCTCACAACACGTTGCAATGCGGTGTGAGCTTGTAGATCTGCTAATTTGGCTGAACGCTCCCCCCAGAATAGAGATGCTGGGGTTGAAGTGGTTAAAAAAAAAGTGTCATTAAGACTTTGATTAGCTTGAAGAGCTGACAGACATTCAACCAGTGCCACTAGGAGGAATCATACTGCCATGCTATACTTCGTACCATAACAGTACAACAGATATCCATCCCAAAAAGAAATATTCCTACTCACAGCTCATCAGAGTCCTCTGAGGAAGCCCCCGGGAGGGAGGCTTTGGAACGGATCTCTGTCCTTCCACGACGTCTACCACGACCCATCCACCCTAAGAAAGAAAGAACAAAAGATTAATTTAAGTGACCAAGAGCCAGATATACGTACATCGTGTCCTTTCACATCATACACAAAATGTATAGAGAACATTTAAAACAGAAGCCGACCATACCACTCGCAGTAATAGAAAAGTCTAAGTGGTTTCTTACTTTGAGCCGCCTTCAGAGCCCCCCATGCAGATTCATCCATGGACAGCGAGAACTGCAGATGTCCACCTGTAGGGGCTCCGGTTGAGCCTCGCAGCATCTGGAATGAAGACATGGTGGTTATACTCTATGAATGGCTTTGCACATCACTCACTTGTTGCTGCCGCCAATAGGAATTTGTGATGTCTGTGTGGCGACAATTGCTGTGTGTCTGTTTTTTTATAATACATACAATTTATATAGCACTTTTCAAGGTACCCAAAGTTGCTTCACAAAACAGTAAAAACAAATTTATTTGAAAATAAACTAGATTAAAAAGGTTCAAAACTAGAATTTTTTGGCATGTTTGTGAAGCTTTTCGGTTCCACATCAGTAACTGCTGTTCAACACTAACAGCTACATCCATGACCTCCCTGCAACAACATCAATGAAGTATGGCTATGCAGACGACCCGAGTACTGTGTCCCAGTCTGGAGCCGTAGCTCTCATGTCAAGAAGCTGGATGCTGCCCTCAACACCGGATGGGCCACCCCAAACAAACTGCCTGCCTGTTCTCACTGGAATCACTCCAACAGAGGTCAGACGAGAAGCAGCCACGCTGGCCCTCACCGGGAAGGCACAGCTGAGTGAATCCCAGCCATCTCCTCCACAAGGTCGTCAGAGACACCACAGCACACGTGCCTCAAGTCACGGTGCCCTTTGCCACAACACACACACACACACACACCAAGTCACGGCGACCTTTGCCACACAGGCCCAGGAACTGCTCCACACAACACCAGCTGACACCTCCAAGGCATCCTGGGTGAAGGCAAGACAGAGGGACCAGTGGAATTCATCGAGGACCCCAAATATGTTCTTTGCCAGCACCTCCCCTGCAAGGAGTGGACAACCCTCAAAGCAGAAGTGGGACATCTCGGACAGTGCCCACTGTGAATGCGAGGATCCACTACAGACTGTGGAACACGTAATGACCATTTGCCCCAAATACCGGCCACCGAATGGTGATCGTGGCTTAGGTGACCTAGACAATGACACATTGTACTGGCTTGCTGCAACAGAGCTGAAGTTCTATGGACATACGGCAGAAGATGTTTAAGAAACTTATTTTTTGTAATTTCTTCATTTTTTCGGCAAACCTTTGTGGCATTTAATTTATGGAACATGTGGATGTTTCTTTATTTATTGGTGAAGTTTTAGTGCCACTTGTGGCATTCTTTGAAATGTATTGACACGTTTGATATATGTTTTTGTTAGGGATGTCCGATATTATCGTCCGATAAAGGCATTAAAAATGAATAACCCTAACCCTTAATTTTACTTTATTCTTTTACATTAAAAACATCTACAAGCTCACAATACAATAAGACACATGTGAGCTTGTGAGAGATTAGATCATTTTAGATGAGACATTTTGCATAATGAGTAATTATTAATAATTACTTTTGGTATTTTAAGTACATTTTATACCAAAACCTTTGTACCTTTACTCGAGTACATGTTGAATTGTAACGGAGTATTTCTATATTGCAGTATTGCCTACTTTTATTTAAGTAAAAAGTTTGAGTTATGTTTCCACCACTGGAAAAGGCCTGCATATAATATATATATATATCGGTATCTGTTGATATCGGCAATTAGGAGTTGGACAATATCCAACACTGACTGTCGGACATCCCTTGATGTGTGATTTTTGTGCAGCTTTTAGTGAGTTTGTGGCATTTTGTGTAGCTTTTGTTTGTTTGTTTTGTGAACGACCAAAGAGCACACCCAGTATGTATCACAAGGCTATTCCACCAGTCAGGTGTACTTATATCTACATCTCATAAGCGGCCATGAACTAAACACTACAGATATCACAATTTGACTTTGGCAGCAGCAAGAAACGACTGATATGCAAAGCTCTTCAGCCATGCTTCTCTCTATACAAACACTCATAATGTCAACATGGACATCTTAGCAGCCTGCCAGCCAGGATGGGGTGGTTCACACAGGAGACCAGGTTCAGTGTTCCAGCAGCATCTACGGTCATCTCCATCTACATCTAGAAAGAAAGAAAGAAAGACATCAGAAGCTGACCATATCACTCACAGTAATAGAAACATTTTAAAAGGATCTCTGGCTAATAAGACAAATATTCCTTAACATTATACTTGCCATCTATAACTAAAATTGTAAAATATAAACCAGTTAAATATTTTATTTCTTTCATATAATTTTTTACTACATAGGAACTGTTCCCGTCACAGGTTTATGATGTCCATGTGTGGTCCAGCGCTATGGAATGCACTTGCTAATAAAAAGTAGGCCTACTTAAAATATTGCTTTGATGCTTATGTAACCCCCGCCAAATAAATAGATCGGACAGGATACAGAAGTATGGTACAAGCATAATAGTTTTATTTATAAATATGGTACAAAAGGCTTTTATTTGTATATCAAAAGTAGTTAAAAGTAGCAGTTGAGATGACTTATAAAATGTGGAAGAATGGTTGTTTCACAAAATACAGCATTAATAAAATAAGGAAAAGGGACAACAGTCCTTTACAGGGCCGTTTCAACTTGAACCTATGGACAAACCAGAGTCAGTAATGTGCACAGAATAGCTACATCCATTATGCATTGACCAAACAGCTGAACTCTACTTGTTAGAGCCATTTTCTATTTATGATAATTTGCATTTAATCTGATATCTATTGCCTGCTATATGTATTGTTTATTTTGTGGTCATTTAAATTATTATAATCGCGCTATGAATTTGATGGCTTGAATGGAGGTTTCCCCTCCCCTTTTTGGGAAATGATTTGTAGGTGCTAGGCACGCAATGACAGACAGGTGACTCCCTGCTGGGAGAGAATGTGACAGACGGGGAAGCTCACAGTTTGTTGACCGCGCCCACAGGCTCTTTTTGTTTTATTTTAATACAAAGTTTATGTTATGAGAAGGAGAAATAAATATGATTTGTTCTGACAAAAACAATCCGATCTCCGTGAGTAGGCTATTTCAATCAAGAAGAGAGGCGACGCGAGTAATATAACAATAGACTGCAACACCACCCCGACCAACAGTGGCCTTATTTGTTTGCTAAGAAAGGCCACGATATTAGTCAACAAACTCCGCATGGTGCGGTAGTAAAGGACGGCCACATTTCACAACTATACAAGCGGCTTGGAAACGGCGACATTGACGGCAACCTCACCTTGGACTTGAAGTTGTTTCCCCAACGGGCCGTGAGTAGTAGCCTAGCCCAAGGCTATAAAAACAAAGGAGCTGCTGCTCAAATTATGAATGAAATGTCGCGCCGATGCGCTGCTGCTTTATTGGAGTGAATTAAACGAAAAGCAAATGTTGCGCGCTGATGCGCTGTTGGGAAATGGATGCGCTGAAATTAATTGGAACGAAAAATAAATGCTGCGCTGATGTTGGGAAATAATAAAATGGATGCTTTGAAATGAAACTAAATGAAAAGCAAAATGAAAAGGAATGCTTTGCATAACTGAGAAATCAAATCAAAGGGAGGTTATCAAATAAAATCTTTGATCGAACTCAAACTGTGTGTGGAGAACATTACTGATTTAACAATATGGAGGGAGGAGGTTCATGACCCCGCCGCGGCGGATGATGATGATAAATCAATATGTGGAACGCGGCGCGCAGAGGGAAACTTGGTGTTTGCACTCGTAAAATGAGAGAGGTTCAACGGGTGGAAATGTGAAAGAGGTTAATAATGATGTTGCCTCATTTAAAATGTCACTGGATGAATTCGTTCACTATCATGGGTTGGTTCAAAATCTCCTGTCTCACGAGACAAAGAAGGATGATAATGATACATGGTATGAACCAAAACTAACTGTGTTTCACGAGTTCTTGGATGAAGTTGACACATGGGTAAATGAACAAAACCAACAAATGAGTGTGGAACCCCATGACAGTGCCTCAAATGTGTCAAATGAGTCAAAACGATCAAAAGCAAAAACTAAATCTACCACTTCATCAGTCAAGTCAACCCGACTCAGGGCTGAGACAGAGAAGGCTGCACTCCTTGTAAGGGCTGATTACAATATATCCCATATAATGCCCAACACTGCCAACAGTCACCATTTCATGCAGAATAATATATGATAGCAACAACAATAATACAGAACAGAAATCATAATACTAGGCAACACAACCAAAAGTATCGCCTTACCAGGTCTCGTAACTCTAAACACATGCACTGTCTTTCACTGGCGTCATACAGGCCAACATCTCCACCTGTAGCTGTTACAATGATTCACATGCGTTAGACCATTCAACTGAACGCCGCACATTATTCCATCGTTCTGCCCTGCACAAACACACATACGGCAGTAGGCTACTCACATTCCTCACGTTAATGTCCTACACCGAATGGAGAAGCCACACCCCAAACATTTGTCTGTGAACCTCCCAGGCTACACTACAGCGCACTGCAGAAGTGTGGTGTAGACCTGACAATGACAATACTCTCATTTTTAGAATAGATCATACAAAACATATTTAACGAGCATATAGGCTTACAAAAGGAGCATATAGGCTTACCAAATGACAAGTCTGCAGCCGAGCATACCTCTCACAACGCATGAACGTTACGGCGTTTGTGAGACCCACAACTGACGTCCTGTCATCTGCCTGTCCAGAACATTCTTAAATATACGTCTCACTTAGGACTCTACTACCCTCTAGGGGTTACACTTATATCAATTAAGCAGTTTTTGTATTAGCAAACACACGGACAGGCCTCTTTCATACTGGAGTAATTCATCCCATTTACAGACATCAGTAAAACGTGGGCTGCGGGGAGCCCCCATGAGGATCATCAGAACTCTTCGGATCTGGTGTGATATGATATATTGTACAGTATATTATATGCAGCACTTACACAAACATGCACGGCACGCACACACATAAACACTGTACGGACAGGACAGATGCCGTTATTCCACTATGAAAAGTTTCAGCCTCTCTTGACTTTGAGTATAACATTCAAGTAAATCAAGTTAATTCTTGTTATAAGTTTAAAAATGTCAAAACGTTAAAAAAAATCAATGAACTTCCAAAGATCACACTGCTATGGTAAATTTAAGCCCAATCCAATGCATGGACATGCATGAAAGACAAACACACAGACATCTTTCTTTCTTTCGTCCTGCTTTCCTGGATATACAATATACTGTACAGTGCATAATGATAACATGTCACATATCGACCCCCCCCCCACACACACACACACACACACACACACACACACACACACACACACACACACACACACACACACACACACACACACACACACACACACACACACACACACACACACACATAGTTCATAGTGTGTGCGACTATGTGTCCAAGTCATTGGCTGCAGGATTTAATTGAGTTTCTGCCAGAAATATCAATTTTCCATTTTCTCAGCTGTCAGGAGGTGAAGAGAGGGGTCGGAGGTATTTTTCTCTACAGCTCTTTCAACGTCATTAACAAACTGTCAGCCTGAAGTATATGGAACAGGAAGAATATTCTATAGGATCACACTATTACCAGTAAGTCGGCAGAGTGCTGGGCGAGCGCTGGCGCTTTGGCATGGGGGTCAGATCAACATGGAATGAATTCTGTACTGGCCATATAAGGAGCATGTCTTGAGTGTACAGGGTTTGATGAGGTCAGATCAACATATGTCAGAACAGGTCAGCTCCATACAGTATTATGTCTAAGGGTGGTAGTGGGGACATTTTCTTGAGTGTACACTACAGGGTTTTATACATTACCATGCGGTCCTTGCTACCCTTCACTGGTTACCTATCAGTTTAGAATTGATTTTAAGATTTTACTGCTTGTTTTTATAGTCCAGAATGGTCAGCCTCCTGCCTATAATAATGCTTAAGGCATATTATTGTGATCCCTTGATTTCTTTCTTAATTTTCAGACGCATCTTGAAATCCATTTGAAGAAGTGCTACTGTACTTGCTAAATATAAAAAAGTTTAGAAAGGAGCTCTGTGAGCTCACAAACAGGTTGTCATAATCCCCCTTGATTTATCTATCCTGTCTCCATCCACTCTCTATCTCTCCGTCTTGCTGTCTGTATCTCTTTCTCTCACTCCCTCTTCCTGTAAGGTATTGATTGGAGCTCCTGGTCTTTGCTAATACACAGTTAGGCATTAGGACTAGCTTATGGAGCAGATAAGGTCACTGTATTGGGAGGAGCTCAGATCCATCTATACATCTCTGTCTGTCTGTCTCACCCAAAGGAGAAGATTAGAGAGCTCAGATCCATCTATACATCTCTGTCTGTCTGTCTCACCCAAACGCGTCCCTCTCCTGAAGAAGAGGTGACATCATCAACAAACTTCCTCCTCCCCACAAACCTGAAGAGATTCAGCTTTGTGTGTATGTCTATTTGCGCCCCCCCCCCCCCCACCCCCGTGATGTCATGTTGTTGACATCATCATCAAAACAGCACCACGCACAAGTGTGAGCTTTTTTTTTGTGTAATCTAATTATGTAATCTACTGATGCATCAGTTTTGTAAACCTGGAATCTTTGGGTGTTTCTGGGTCTTACAACAGACACCCTCCTCCAGGCGACCCGACCAAGGCTGATCAGACCCCAGCCTGTGTCCAAGTGGCATGCTTGCTACAGCCCCCACTGTTTCCTGCAAGACGAGACAGTCAGTGGGGCTGATGAGATGAGATGAGATGTTGGCGACACCAAGAGGCTCCTGGCGCTGTGGGAGTGTCCAGGCCTGTCTCCTCCTTTGTCTGAACAGAAGTGCAGAATCCTTCTGTGCGTTGCGTCGTTGTTGCCGCTGAACAGCACACATCTCAGCTTCGGCACCATGCATACAACAAGACTGATTTTAAACCCACCTTGCAGGTTTTACTGCAAGGTCTATCTGTAGCTTTTGGGCTCCTCCTCACAGAAGAAGGTTTGGGCTGCCAGCCCTCTCCACCCCAGGTCGCCTTCTCTCCGGCCGTCCTCTGTCTCTCCAGATGTCACCACCCTCTTCGTGGTCGTCACCCAGTCTGTTCCTGGTTGTCGCTGGTACTGCCACTCTCAGAGTTTTTCAGTTCATTAATCTACTGATGCATGAACTTGGACACCAGACTATAGTTATCGCACGCATGCACGCACGCACACACACAGGGGCGAAAACATGTCCCAGGTACTTCCAGGCCTGGCAGAAATGAATAGGGCTTACGTGGTTGAACCGTGGAGGATGTGGGAGTTCCTCAGATTGAGTTATGGGATTGGGATTTTTACTTTACCATGTGGGATGATGATGGAGATGTTTTCTTTTGATCTGCTATAGAATGGATCAGTACTGCTGCCTGACTGTAAGCACACACATACAGTATAAAGGTATAGGTAGATAATGTTTTGAGAAAATTACGTTTGGGAATGCAGTAGCTATATCTATATTTGCAAGCATTTTTTCTTTTTTTTCCGGAGCAAGCAAAGCGGCTTTTTGTTTTATTATGTACAGGATTGACAACTACCATTAAGCATCTTGTCAACAAATGCAATAGCTCAGCAGTTACCAGGCGGAGGGAAACTAGACTATAAAAGCTTGTGAAGATTGACTGGTTTACTAAACCACCAATGGGTTGTGGTCACATAAGAATGCATGTTTAATTTTTTACAGAAAGCATGTGGTCCAGGTATTGGCAAAGCCTCAGTTCTATCAAAATAAATGTACCCAGAGATAATCTTATAATAAGTTAGATATTTGAATGCCATGAGCTACTAAATATTACTGAACCCTCATTTAATATTTTTTCTTTGAAGTAACGAAAAGGCTGAACAGACGTAAGCAGGATGGTGATGATAAAGACGTAGATAGGTGGGAGGAGACAGACACAGGAGAGACAGGAGGCATAGAGAGAGAAGTGAGGGGAGAGGAAGAGATAGTGACATTGATCTAATGTGCTGATTAATAGCTTTAGGCTCTGATGCTTGCTGTGTAAAAATGGATTACTTTGCCCTGGAAGCCTTCAAAGCATTTATATCACTTATGTTGTCCTCCGAGACATTATCAGTCTCCCTCTCACTAACACACACACACACACACACACACACACACACACACACACACACACACACACACACACACGCGCACGCACGCACGCACGCACGCACGCACACACACACACACACACACACACACACACACACACACACACACACACACACACACACACACACACACACACACACACACACACACACACATCTGGACTTGCCCCTAGTTTTACAACAACATGAAGAAGCAAAACTTCAATACTCCTGCAAATAAATGTCAATAAAAAGTCTGCTGATGAACAACACAACACAAAGTACAACAAAACAAATGGAAGCACATGCAAGCACTGAAAAATCTGTAGCACAGACATTATGGAAAAGCTTTGAGTGTACACCGTCACCTTGTACACCTTGTATTGTAGTGTGTGCAGTCTGCTTTGCGAGTTCACTGAGGTGCTTGTGTTGTGCAGGATAGTGAAGTGTCTACAATCTCACAACGCATTGAGGAGAGGGCCTATAGAATACAGCCCAGGGGGATTGTGGTCATGGTCGTATAAGGTTTAACCCATTTGGACCTGAGATCAGATGCAAAAAATGTCTTCTACATCCTGTCTTCTACAGTTTTCTGAAAAAGCTATGTTTCTATGTCAGTCGTTCTTCGATTTTTCAAAAATAGCAGACCTACAAGCTCGTATGAGCTTGTAGATCTGCTATTTTTCAATAGCTAAAGCATAACATAAGGCTAACACCAAAAGGGGTTCCAGCCCCAAAATGGGGATTAATATGACATAGCATAGCATATTCGATACTGCTCTGTGTATGTTCCATGCTTACACCATACAAGACACAAACATGGCAAACGTGCACATGCACGCACACACGCTTGCACGCATTCAGACATCCACAAAAGCCAGTGCTGTGGTCGTCTTTGTTATGTTTCTGAACCTATGAAGAATAGCATGGGGGATAATAGGTCGAGAGAAATCATGAATGCAGAGCGAACTGCGTGCTCACGTGCTGCACTTGCCCCTAGTGCTTTTTTTTTTACAACAACATGAAGAAGCAAAACTTCAATACTCCTGCATATAAATGTCAATCAAAAGTCTGCTGATGCAAGAAGGGAGATAAATTAGTTTAGTTCATAACAACAACAATACAACACAAAGTACAACAAAACAAATAGAAGCACATGCAAGCACTGCAAAATCTGTAGCACAGACATTATGGAAAAGCTTTGAGTGTACTGTGTGAATGAACACCTTGTATTGTACGCTGTGTGCAGTCAGTTCACTGAGGTCCTTGTGTTGTGCAGGATAGTGAAGTGTCTACAATCTCACAACGCATTGAGGAGAGGGCCTATAGAATACAGCCCAGGGGGATTGTGGTCATGGTCGTATAAGGTTTAACCCATTTGGACCTGAGATCAGATTCTAAAAATGTCTTCTACATCCTGACAGTTTTATGAAAAAGCTATGTTTCTGTCAGTCGTTCTTCGATTTTTCAAAAATAGCAGACCTACAAGCTCGTAGCGCGCCGCTCTATGAGCTTGTAGATCTGCTATTTTTCAATAGCTAAAGCATAACATAATGCTAACACCAAAAGGGGTTCCCGCCCAAAATGAGGATTAATATGACCTAGCTAAGTATTAAAAGACACTTTTATTACGTTCATATTTCGATACTGCTCTGTGTATGCTCCGTGCTTAGACCATACAAGACACAAACATGGCAAACGTGCACATGCACGCACACACCCTTGCACGCATTCAGACATCCACAAAAGCCAGTGCTGTGGTCGTCTTTGTTATGTTTTTGAAACTATGAAGAATAGCATGGGGGATAATAGGTCGAGAGAAATCATGAATGCAGAGCGAACTGCGCACTCACAGCCAAACTTCCTGCTGGGATGAACGTTCAAGGTCAGAGATTCTAAATGGGTTTTAGCAGGTTCATTTATTTATTATTTTTCAGTGCATAAGAAAATGCCTCAGGGAGAGAGAGAATTGGGGAGAGACATGCAGCAAAGGTCGTCATGAACGGGACTCGAACATGCAATGCATTGTCAGGTCAAAGGCTATGTGGCATCATTCGCCTGGACCACTTGGCCAGCAGGCGCCCCAGACTTCCATCCATCCATCTTCAACCGCTGACTTCCTCCTGGGGGATCCCGAGACGTTCCAAGGCCAGTGAGTCGATGTAATCCCTCCATCTGCACCTTGGTCTGCCCCGGGGTTTCCTCCCAGTGGGACGTGCATCGAGGACCTCCCTAGGCAGACGCCCGAGAGGCATCCTAACCAGATGCCCGAACCACCTAAACTGGCTCCTTTCCAGCGAAGGAGCAGCGGCTCTACTCCGAGTCGCTCCCGCGTGACTGAACTGCTCACCCTATCTCTAAGGGAGATGCCAGCCAACCGTCGGAAAACTCATTTCGGCCGCTTATATTCATCTAATCTCTTCACACAACACTCTGAGCTTCTTCACTGCATTTGATATCTCAGGTTAATAATGGCTGTGATTTGTTTTCCCACAGGCCGCCGCCTACGCATTTGTTATGTGTGCATTTATGATTTCAATATATTTCGCATGTATTTATGTACTGTATGTTTTAGTAGCCTACAGTTTGTGTTGATCTTTATTTACAGTATACTGTGTATATTATTTGTTTTGTGATACTGTGCAATTTGCATTCACAGCAGCAAACTGTCAGAGGGCACACATTAGAGGGATTAGCACAGTCACACACATGTGCAAAAACAAGCTAATCCCCTGCAGTCAGTGCAGGGGATTATCAAAGGATGTGTATCAAACCCAAGTTTGATACACATTTGGCCACGGACCCCCCATTTGATACGATTTCTATCTCTGGGACTGCATTTACACCGTAAAGTCCAGCATCAATTTACATCTGGGACTGTACAAGTGGAACCAAAGCTCCCAAAATTATGACTCGGACATATTGGTCGGATCGGCGGTGAGTGTGAAAGCCGTGTAGCAGCTGAACCTAATAGCCTACTAAAGTAACCCAAAATGATATTGCATTACATTACTTAGAGAAAATATGCATACGCTGTATTTAGCAACATTAAATGAACCTCCCTAGAACATGACGCTAATGTAAAATGATAACAGTTAGGGACGGGCATCCACAATTGACTCAGTTCATGAGCTCCAAAGGTGGGATATGCACCTTGTCCTTTAGCAGCTGTGTACCCAGCTGTGTCGGGAGCGAGAGGCACAGAAGGCCCGTCTGGGGGAAAAAAAACAAAAACAAGCTACACCTGTTTCTTGTTACTTCCCCTAATTGTCCCTGCATGCCCTCTATCTGATGTTGGTTTATGTGTGTGACTGGTGTTATAGCAGAATGAAGAGATACTCCTGTTGACTTAATAGAGTCTCAGCATTCTGCAAGGCCTCAGCTGTATGTAAAAGGTGGAGGAACAGGAATGGACTATTTTCCAGTTGATGTCATGATGACACATTGAGGTTATAACACTCTCCATATGTGAGCGTAACTTCATTGGAACCTGAATGCATGGTTATAATGTACATAATAAATACATTGGAAACACAAATTCATGGTTAAAAAGGGGAATATTCAAATGGTAATTACTTGCGCAAGCAGAGCGCGCAAGTATTGTGGTCGTGCTGGCTTTTTTTTGCGTATGCTACAGTAGGTGTGAGCATCAAAGCAATATTTTAAATACTTTTTATTAGCATGTGCATTCCATACATACATTCCATAGGGCTGGACCACACATGGATATCATCAACTTGCGAGCCTATTGACTGAAAGATTCTCTATTTATGAAAGTATAAGGTTTTAAGGCATATTTTCTTATTAGCCAGGAATCCTTTTAAGTTAAACCTCTGCTAGTAATCAGAATGTAGAGGTGTCATTGCATGTTCTCACCGGAGGGCGCCCTACTCTAAATATTCAGAAACTGCTTCCTGCTTCCTAAACTTCACTTCCTTTATTATGGTTGCTGGGAACAAGCTGCAAACAACTAACTGGTATGAAAAAACACACAGAATAATCATTTATTGTTGATTGTATCCATAATACATAAGAGAGCCATTCTCTTATTAGTCCACACTGTGATCCTGAAGCAAAGATAATTCAGTCAAGTTTAGTGTGGCCCCAAGCCTGTTGCTAATGCTATTCATAACATACTTTATTTTCTTGTTTGAGTGCAGATATATGATAAAAACCAACCAGGGGTTGTAAGATGGTTGTTTTGTTGTTTTAACACTTACAACACTAACATTGTAGTGATGTTTATGAAGAAGTTTGATACTAACCAAGGTGCTAACCAAAGCTGCTCAGGGGTACTAAACTAGAAATGTCCACAAATATCTTTTGAATAAGACCATGGTCCCCACCCCTAGAAAGGCCTATGCCTGTTTAGTACAGTCAAACCAAGCTTATACAAATCGGGTCCCCTCCCAACCAGAGTATGAAAATACAATTTTAACTTTGACAAATATTCACCTCCAAAAATCCACAGCAAATAATTTGGTGAGGTATTGTCTTGAGGCACAAAGAACACTTCTTTTGTCAAGTTGTGCCTGCTTAATAAGATAAATAGCCTCTTTAAGAGAAATAGCACATTTTGTTACCAAGACTTTGACCACTGAGGTTTAACAATCCCAACACATCTTCAATAAACGCGCCTATATTGATCATCATAATACCTCAGCCCCACGACCCGAAGACCCTGAAGATGGATGGATGGAAGGATGGATGGATGGATAATACCTCACAAACACCAGCAACTGAGCAACAGTTGTGTCAGTGGACTCATCCACTACTAGGGAAATGCACTCTGCATTTTGTATTCCACCACATCACCAAGCTGTTTAGACAAATCACCAACCAGTAATACAGTCATTTCCTCTTTTTCTTTGGCTTCAACATTCTTTTGTTTATTATTTCTACATCAGAGAATGGCTTGTGCTTACCCAAAACGCACGTCACTTTTGAGTGAACACTCCATTCTTCAAGTTCATTGAACCGCCAATTTTCACTGTCAAACGTTCTCGTAGTACTGTATACTAGCGAACTTAGAACATGCCATTGTGATTCATTCAAAATAGATAGATAGATAGATCTTTATTTGTCATTGCAACGTGTACAACGAAATTAAAAGTGCCAACCAATCAGTGCATTATATCACAAAACAACATATACAAGCTAAAACAAAACACACATGACTTCTTGTTATTGCACAACCCCAGCAGCATAATGCACAAACATGTAATTTCATCTGTTATCGCACAACAAACCCTTATTGTACTTTAAGATAGCAGATAAAAAAACTAAAAGTGTCGCAGTAACAGATCATTTTTTAGCAGCATTGAGTGCAACTACCGCTGTGGGATAGAAGCTGTTACTGAATCTGTTGGTCTTGGACTTGATCACTCTGTACCGTCTGCCTGATGGCAGCAGTTCAAACAGTGAGTGAGCGGGGTGGGAAGTGTCTGTCATAATGTTCAGAGTTTTTTTATGACAGCGGTCTCTGTGTAGTTCTTCCAGTGTGGGGAGAGGGCAGCCAACGATCTTCTGTGCTGTATTTATGACCCCCTGGAGCTTTTTCCTCTGCGCCACTGTACAGCTGGTGTACCACACACATATACAGTACGTCAGTATGCTCTCTATGGAGCACCGATAGAACGACACCAGCAGTCTCTGTGTGATGTTGTTCCCCCTGAGCACCCTCAGGAAGTAGAGTCTCTGCTGGGCCTTCTTCAGCAGCTCAGAGGTGTTCGTGCTCCAGGTCAAGCCCTCCTCCATGTGGACTCCTAGAAACCGGCAAGAGGACACCCTCTCCACACAGTCCCCATTTATGAACAGGGGTGGAATGACTGTTTTTTTCCTCCTGTAGTCTATGACCAGCTCCTGGGTCTTGGACGTGTTCAAGAGCAGGTTGTTTTCTGATGTAATCGTGTTTACTGTTAAACAGCTGGCAAAGTGCCGGTACAAGCGAACACTACTCGCTACTGCAAAAAAACTACCACGGCTCGTCTTTCTGTGTGCTAAAGCTAACTTGAAGCTGCAATCACACAGCGAGCACCATGCGTGGTGTGCCGTGCAGCAATGCATGCGTCTGCCCCCATACACCTGAGCCTATGTACATTGCATTGCTCAAGGACACATAAACACAAAGCGAGTAGGTGTACGGCTACAAAAAGACGCTACCTCCTGACCCACTACCCTGTATGACTGCCTTCTAAACCTCAGTAAATGGTAAATGGTGCATTTATATAGTGCCTTTATCCAAGGCGCTTTACATAGATTGTGCATTACATTAACCCATTCACATTGACATTCATACACCGATGGCGGAGGACACTATGCAAGGCACCAACCAGGAACCTGCACATCTGGGGCAATTTGGGGTTCAGCATCTTGCTCAAGGACACTTCGACACTTGCTCTGGGGGAGCCCGGGATCAAACTGGGAGCCTTCCACTTTCCAAGCGGCCACTCTACCCCTGAGTCACTGCCGCCCAAGCTTTTCTGCATATTACTGCATATGAGACAGCTTTTCTGCATATTACTTATACTGCATATGAGACAGCTTTTCTGCATATCGGTCTATGATGGTATACATCTATTGGTTGCTGGGTAGTCACTACAGGACACTATAGGCTGTGTCTGAATTACAGTTGAAAGACAATCTGTGTTGATGCAAGATTGTTAAAACGCATTGAAAACGTTAAATAACCGAAAATAACTGAAAAATGTGTTGCTGTTAAATTTGTTTTCTTTTTTTCCTGTAACAGCAGCAATATGGATATTAACCAGATTATTATAATTCCCTACAAATCTCTATTTTACCATCTTCTGTGGGTAGATACTAATTCAATTTAGATCAAGCTAGCTTTTGCATCCATTTAAAGAACAGAAAGGGGAATAATGTGTTGGCTAGATGTTTTGAATAATAAAACTTAAGCTGATTATAGAGTTAATCGTTTTCGCTTATTTTACTGGTTGATTAGCAGTATATCCTAGATTATCAGCAGGGGTTCATCAAGCATACAAAACACGCACAATCACACTTACAAAACAAACTTGAGATCGAGTGTGGAAGTCTCACTCCCAACAAGAGAAGGAACGACATGAACATTTCATGTCACGATTATTTTGACCAAAATAATTGCGCTTAACAACATTATCGTGATTTATGCTTAAAGGGACCTAAACTTTTTTTTTTCCATTGATTACCCCATGGAGACTTTCAAATTATTATTAAAAAAGTGCCCTTGGCGGATGTGATATTAGTATGGCCATTAGTATGAAGTGCGTCCACTAAGGAAAGTAGGCTTTCTAATGACACAACTCGCCTTTGTTTTGGTGAGTAGCAAAAACGTTATTTTTAAATACGCTAAAGAGGAGAGGCTGGTCTGAGTTCCATGTGCGAAAGTAGCATAGCCAATGCAGGGCAGAATCATAGAAGCATTGGCTATAGACCAGAGCTAGGCCAAGCCAGGCTACAAGACTGTCTGTCTGTCTCTCTTTCGATCTCTCATATATAAGCTACACGCATGCACACACACACACACACACACACACACACACACACACACACACACACACACACACACACACACACACACACACACACACACACACACACACACACACACACACACACACACACACACACACACACACACACACACACACACACACACACACACACACACTCTCTCTCTCTCTCTCATCATATCTCTCTTTATTAGGTCCATGAACTCTCAGTGGCCTATGAAAATGGGACAGTATCTTAGAGGCTGCTTACTCAGTGTTTCATAGGACACTGCTGTCATAATGGGTCACAGTTACCAGAATGCTCAACAAGCCGCCTCACAGCTTCTATCTGTCTCTCTGTTTTCTCCACCCCCCCCCCGCCTCTCTCTCTCTCTCTCTCTCTCTCTCTCTCTCTCTCTCTCTCTCTCTCTCTCTCTGTGAACACACACACACACACACACACACACACACACACACACACACACACACACACACACACACACACACACACACACAACAGATGGTGGAGCATAAGAAGCCATAATAATGTATATTAATCAAAGTAATCATAGATATAATGTGTGTGTAGACCTGATTGCGTATGTGTGCACCGGTGCCTGAAAGTAAGTGTGTGTGTGTGTGTGTGTGTGTGTGTGTGTGTGTGTGTGTGTGTGTGTGTGTGTGTTTATGGGTATATCTAGGGTTCACGGTGAGGTTAGCAGTTCGCCTTCTAAACAGCCATTTAAATGCAACTCTAATTAACACACTGATAATTACACAGACACTGAGTGAGTGTCTATATGGGATCACATTATGTTTGCCCACATCTGTCAGTGTGGAGATGCGTTTCTGTATATTATAAGTGTATGTTTGAATTACACTGTGTGTATGTTTATTTCACTGATAATTATGAGCAATTTAACACAAGATTGAAAAGAGACTGCAGAGAGTGATGGATGCTTAACCATGAGCACACTACGTTCCCTCCTTTTTCCTACTCTAAACTAAATCTCTTTTTCTACAAGCTCACATCACATGTTTGCCTGCTTTTATTTACTTTGGCTTAATTATCTCGACATTCGACAATCACTGATGTACAAGCTCGTTGTGAGCTTGTAGATTGGCTATTAAAGAAAAAAAAACCCAGACTGATGCTTGGTGTGCGAATGCAGATTACAACTCACCGTAATCTTTTCAATCCAAAGTAAAAGAGAATTTGCAATTCAACCTTTTTGGAAATCTCAGTCCTCCAGGACAGTTAAGATCATCATGAAAAGTCCCATAAAATTAAAGTACATCCAGCATTTCAGACTGTATAGGCCTACTTTAAGTTTTGACCAAGTCTTCAATCAAATCAAATCAAACTTTATTTCTATAGCACATTTTCAGCAGCCAAAGGCAGACCAAAGTGCTGAACAAGGCAAAGCAATTCAAAGCAACGATAACGATATACAGTAACATAAACATCAATGGCAAGAAATATAAAACAACTAGAACTGCACTCTGTCGAGTGCCTACTTGCACTAGTAGGCCATAAATAACCTACTAGTGCGCAAGCAGAGCGCACAAGTACTGTCAACCGCTACGAACTTTCAAATCTCTGGCTCGCAATGGTGACGTAATTGTTGATTAGCAGTAGAGGCCTTGTTTGATGCGTATGTCCGTAGCTGCGTATGACGATGACGTGATGAAGATATGTACCAATGCCAGGGTATAACTGGCATTGGCATATAATTTGTAAGTTGATTAGCAGTATACTGTCATTACTTGGGTTGTTTGATGCATATGTCCCGTAGCAGCATATGACGTGATGACATAATAATGATATGTTTCAGTGTCGGGTGGATTAAAGGTAATGCCCCTACAGTATGTATAAATGTATGTAATCTGACACCAATGCTATCTCAAGCACAAATTAATCATTACGTCATACGCTGCCACCCGACACTGAAACCAGTTATACCCCCGCATTGATACAGTACATATCTTCACTTCACTTCATCTTCACTCTCAAAATCAGTATATGTACCACGGCATATGCATCAAAAATCCGGCACGACCACCTTACTTGCGCACTCTTCTTGCGCAAGTCTTGGTGGTTTTGTTCCAACTTCCACCCACTATCCTTAACCCATCATATATTTGTTAAGCTGTATTATTTTCACCGCGGTCTATATGACTGCCTACCTGTCTCTGTGTATAGCTTATCTCTTATGTATTCATATCTGTCCTCTTATCTTTCTGTCCTGTCTATTCTAGTCTCCCCCACTGTACATGAGAAGTACACAAATGCTTAAAATGTGTTCTTGCACAAAAAGGCTTCGGTTACACTGTGTAGATGACAGCAACGTTTACAGCAATTTGCATATACCTATGGCAAGTCAATCAAAATCGGCAAACAAGAATCTGTCCTGTTTCCGAATGAATTGCTTCCCGTGGAGATGGGATGAGTATGTTCCCACAGTGACCATATGACGATATGACTGAGTTTTTGTTCCTGTGAGAGTGTGATTTGAGACTTTGAGACAGACCAGAGAGGAAGTGAGAGACAAAGATAGAGCTAGGGAGAGAAGAAAAAGAAACAAAAGAAAGGAGAATGGGGGATAGAGATGGAGAGCCAGTAAAGTGGGAGATAGGACAGATAGAAAGAGGAAGAGAGGAAACGGGGGACAAAGAAGAGGCATGCAAAGAGTCATAGATGTGGAAACAGGATGAGAGAAAATGAGGTAGAGAAACACATTTTCTTTCTGCATCTCAGTGAGGCACAGTGAATTGAACAGCCACTGCCTTACCATTCATCACCAAGTTTCAATGCATCACAAAGGATTTCCATCCATCCATGTGTTCATCAATCAACCAGATTATCAATCTAATGTATACAGACATCAGTCAATCAATCAAGCCATCCATATCCACCCACCCATCCATATCCATCTGCTTTTCTGTCTGCCCATCGTTCCGTTTTTCCCTTCTGTTTGTCTTCCTCTCCTACAAACCTAAATCCAAAGGAACAGATTTTCAGGCTCAATGACTTGAACACTGAACAGGCCTGTGGCAACATTCTGTTTATTTTCAAGTTTCACTGCAAGTCACTTTCTAAGTTTATTTCTGGCTTTCTCTCATTCCTTCCATCCCTTTGTCATATTCATATTATATTATGTTTAAAAAATAACTTTATCCATTATGTTGGCTATTCAAAAATAGCAGATCTACAAGCTCACACTCACAGTGCATAATTCATGCTGCATTGCGAGCTTGAACATAATTATATGTTTTAACATTTCAGATTCTTGGCAAATGGCAATTAAAATAATTAATTCTTCTTCTGTCTGCATCAGACATGGGCTACTTCAGTTCAAAGTGCTTCATAGGTTACATGCACTTCTCCAAGAGCGGTTTTTGAGACCTTCTCTTACATCTGCGACAAAGAGATCAGTCCTAACCCCTTCATTGCTGTGTTTGGGGTGGTCCCTGGTGAAATGACGGCATCAGTTGTCCAATCCGACGCAATAGCCTTCTCCTCCCTATTGGCCCGACGCCTTATTCTGTTCAATTGGAAATCAGCTACTCCCCCATCACATCGACGGTGGGTCGGAGATGTGATGGCACACCTAAAACTTGAGAAACTCAAATATTCTACCAGGGGCTCTGCCCAGAAATTCTATAAGGTCTGGCAGCCATTTTTGGACTATTTTAAACAAAAATTCCCGGCTGAGGATGTTCAGGTGTAGGAGTCGGACAGCTGTCTAATAGTTTAATTTTATTCTTGTATGGCAAGTGACGATCTGCTTGAGAACATTGTAATGTAATGCAATATGATATAACCTTATTACCTTTATATTTTAATTTTACTTTATTTTATTGTGTGTCTGTTTTGGTCCTGTATTTCAGTCTTTTTTTTATTTACTTATTTTTCTTAATGTATTGTATGCTTATGTGTAGTCTAGTGGTGTATGCATGTACAGTACAGTCTTGTTTTGTGTAGAAAAACCAATAAAAACAATTTAATAATAATATGTTTTAACATTTCTGAGGGGCGCTCACATTTCTGAGTGAGCGCCCCTCACTTCACACGTGTGTGATTTTTAGAGCAGTAACAATAACATTCATGGACCCTATTTATGGCATATATGACGGAGCGGTTGCGCAAAGACCCGCCCAGCAGCTAGTTGTTTGTAACGGACCCCTGAAATGAAGGAAATACTTTTAATTTGAAGAGGCTGTACGAGGCACTGCAGGCTCACAGGAAGTATACACTCGCTCACCAGAGTCATGTTGACTGATGAAAGACAGCAGCCTCAGCGTCAGTCAAACGAAATGTTTGGCTCTTCACCATGCGTCCAAACAAAACTTTGGATGAAAGAAGCCCTAACGGGATAAAATTGGACTGCCAAACGAATCAGTGAGTGTGAGTACAAACAAAGGAGACAATATATGAAATGAAAATGTAACTTTCTTGGACACACACAAATTATGATCAGACAAGTGACGTCATGCCCATGGGAAACCTGGTTAGCACCTAGCTGGAGAGGGAATTAAGGTGAATGTTCATTTTATGGTTATTGGTTTGTGTCTTATTGTTGTGGGTTTTATTCTTGTAGTTGGTAGTTTGTTTATATGGCTACTAAGCTTCACACAGCTGCATAATTCTGATGTCACATGCTCACAGCTGAACTCCACCCAAGTTCATATTGCTGATGTGTGTTTTCCTTTTCCTTGACATAGTGTTTGTTTACATTCATGCACATGTAAAGCAAAGCTTGGTCATGGTAGCAAACATTGTCTTATGTCTGGAAACAGATGGAGAGCTAGCAAGTCCAAGCCAAAGAGAATCTGAGAAAGAGCTGAGACAGCAGGACAAAGATTGAGAAGATGAGAAAGATAACCTTTCAAACTCTCTGACTAGAATTTGGCTGTGGTCTGAATTGGATTCATAAATAATGTTGGTTGGTTCTCCTTTGGGAAGTCCTTAATTAAGACCCTTAATATGTTATGCTCAAGAGATGGAATATTGTCCTTAATGTCAACCCCTGTAATAAGTATTCTGTCCTATGATATTTATTTAACAATCCACTGGACAGGACTCCTATCCAGTGACTTGTTAAAAACCGGTAAGTGCTTTGTTAAATAAATGGGTCTTAGTCTCGGTATACAGTCCTGATTGCACTGAAGGCCATTGGTCTCTGTATGATTCGCATCCAGACTCCCTGCTCACATCGCACATTTATAACAGCACACCAAATGAGGCTTGCAATAAACAAAACACTTGTGTACGTGTGTGAATGGGCGTGTGCATGATGTGTGAGTGGATGCTTGCCTGATTGGATGTGTTTAGGTATGTTCTGGTACTTTGCACCCTGTTTGCTGTCTCTTGTCTCTCTGCCACACACTCACAGTCACAGGCACGCATGCACACTTGATGCGCATGCATGCGCACACATATGCATGCACAGCACACACGCATGCAGCATGCACACACTGTGATGCACACGCACACACATACTGTATCACAGATTTCCAGGCTCTAGCAGTTAGTTTGTCTCTGCACTTTGATCTCTCGAGAGGGAAAAGTTAAGTATAGCCTACTGTAAGTTTTCTATCCACACCTGGATAATTCACTTCTGGACACTTTGTGTGCACCCCCACCCCAGTTTTCAAGTTGCTTCATTCAATATTTAGTTATTTTATATCAATTAGATCAGACCCCAAAAATATATATGAATACAGTAGAAGTCCACTAATCTTCTGCGGCGCCTGAGCAGCATATAGTATTCTTTGTTGTGCTTGTTAAGCTGAAAAAAGGGGTTGATGTCATAAGCTTTTCTGAAAAAGTGTTTTCAACTCTGTCAAAACATCTGCCAAGTGCAGCACTTTTAGAGAGCGGCTGCATTCTGAGCTCCTTGCAGCTGGATGATGGATCCTGTAGTGTAGGATATATGTTAAAAAGGCAGTGGTGACATTTTTAGAGAAATGCTATTCGTGCATGCCCTTATATTGCAACTCATGGGGTTTATTAGTGTTGTATTAGCTTTTATTTAAGGCAGATTGCAGTGTTTCTGTGGAGGTATGTTTTTAAGGTCCTATTTGTACAACAGTCTACACTTTTCATTACTTATTGTTGAAGAATACTTGCTGTTGGGCAGAAACATTGTTACTTGCGCAAGCAGAGCGCGCAAGTAATCGTTTCGCTTGGTCTCTTCGAAGTGAAGACAAGTTTTCTTCAACGGTAAATCTGTGCCTGGTTTGCTGGGACTAGTTACAACATTACGTCATCCTTGAGAGAGTACATGGTGTGTATATGACGTAATGTTGTAACTTGTAACTTGTAACTTGTAACATTACGTCATATACACACCATGTACTCTCTCAAGGATGACGTAATGTTGTAACTAGTCCCAGCAAACCAGGCACAGATTTACCGTTGAAGAAAACTTGTCTTCACTTTTTGGAACCAAGTAACCACAGTATACTGCTAATCAAATTACAACTACATACTCTGTATGTAGTTGTAACTAGAACAACTACATACAGTCTGTGCCTGGTTTGCTGGGACTAGTAGTTACAAGTTACAAGTTACAACATTACGTCATATACACACCATGTACTCTCTCAAGGATGACGTAATGTTGTAACTAGTCCCAGCAAACCAGGCACAAATTTACCGTTGAAGAAAACTTGTCTTCACTTTTTGGAACCAAGTAACCACAGTATACTGCTAATCAAATTACAACTACATACTCTGTATGTAGTTGTAACTAGAACAACTACATACAGTCTGTGCCTGGTTTGCTGGGACTAGTTACAAGTTACAACATTACGTCATATACACACCATGTACTCTCTCAAGGATGACGTAATGTTGTAACTAGTCCCAGCAAACCAGGCACAGATTTACCGTTGAAGAAAACTTGTCTTCACTTTTTGGAACCAAGTAACCACAGTATACTGCTAATCAAATTACAACTACATACTCTGTATGTAGTTGTAACTAGAACAACTACATACAGTCTGTGCCTGGTTTGCTGGGACTAGTTACAAGTTACAACATTACGTCATATACACACCATGTACTCTGGTCCCAGTTCACAACGATGACGTAATGTTGTAACTGGTCCCAGCAAACCAGGCACAAACCTACGGTTGAAAAAAACTTGGCTTCACTTTTTGGAACCAAGTAACCACAGTATACTGCTAATCAAATTACAACTACATACTCTGTATGTAGTTGTAATGTGATTTGTAATTTGTAAATCTGTGCTTGGTCTGCTGGGACCAGACTACACAGATGACCATATCTCTTACGTCATCACTGAGAGCTAGTCATACATATACACACCGTGTACTCTGGTCCCAGCTCTCAAAGATGACGTAATGTGGTATCTGCTGGGACCAGATTATACAGATGACCATTTCTCTTATGTCATCACTGAGAGCTAGTCATACATATACACACCATGTACTCTGGTCCCAGCTTTCAACGATGACGTAATGTGGTAACTGGTCCCAGCAAACCAGGCACAGACTTACCGTTATATAAAATAAGCCCAATACCAGCATCACAAGACAAGCCCTTACATGGAACCCACAAGGCAAAATAATAATAATAATAATAAAATAATTATACTGTATAATATATTTTAATTCAGTTTATATACCTTTTTTTTCATCACATATCAATGATTCATTTTTCTGTAAAAAAGTAGTTAGGTAGCAAATAGTTACACGTAATTATTATACATTTCAAACGTTCCTTCACAGAGATACTGAGATGTGATACTTTCCAGCGGTCGAAAGTACTTGCGCGCTCTGCTTGCGCACTAGTAGGCCATTCATGGCCTACTAGTGTGCAACAAGCAAGTATGCACTCGGCAGAGTGCAGTTCTAGTTTCTGTATATGTTTTGTGTCACACAGAAAGTGACATTGTGATATTGTGCGCTTGTAGGTGAGCATTGCGATGCGATCGAGGTATTGTGAGCTTCTAGGTAAGCATTGCGATGCGAAGCATTGTGAGCTTGTAGATCTGCTTGTATCTTGTTTGGTAACTTTTACAGTCTAGAGAAGTTGTAGGCCTATACTTCGACATTACCTTTCTGAAACAGATCATTAATTCTCAATATACAGTACATTATTTATTTTAAACTTCAAAACCATTATTCCTGAAACACAAATGTGAATTTATTTACATAGCTGCTGCACTTTAAAGCTTTGAAATGTGTTTATTTCCCCATTTTTACACTCAGAATTACATTATAACTAAGATTTAAACTGTGTAGAGTGCATTGCGGCCTACTGTGTACACGACACCTGAGTGTATACGTGATTCTGTCTAGAATGGTTGGAAAAAGGTTTCTCAATTGGGTGTTTAGCTTTGTGGTTTATGTGTGAAGTGAGGAGATTGACAGTGCTCACCGATTCCTCTGTTAACTGAGTTTCTCTGCCACTGAGTCTCTCCAGAAAGTGTTGCCTGTCGGTTTTGAAGAATTTTGTCACATTCCGTCATTTTGTCAATTGCACTTGACACCAGTGGTAAAATGCAAATAGATGTAGACTTGTCTTGTATTTTGGCACCAATGCTGTTAAATATTTTGGAAATATTTGTTAGTTTTTACTTTTTAACTTTGATTGTTAATTAGTTTTGTTTTGTTTTGTTTATATTTTTATGACCTATTTAGTAAAATACTGGGCACGTTAAAAACACGCGTGTTCAAATATATGATCTTCATAGGTCTCCAGGGTCTAAATCTTTGCCTGCTTTGATAGATTTGTTTTAGTAAAACTTGAATTGTTATTGAATTTGAGTTTTGTGGCAAAAACATTAATTTGTTTTCTCCATGTTATTAATGATTCAGGATTCAGCCCTGATTCTAAAAGGTGTGAACTATTGATAGGCCAACCATGAAGACACAAAATCAATATTACCTGTGCACTAAAGATTGCTTAAAATACCTTTGACCTTATTGCTGATGAGTGACATTCAGCTGTACCCAATCACCACTGAGAATATTATAGTGTTTTGATAATCATTACTGTATGTATTTTGCTTCAGAATTATGTTACTGCTCCATGGTTTACTGTAACTTACCTATACTGTATACGTTTTTTTTTACTCTGCGTTGTTTTGACAACTACCTGCCTCATAATACAGCATTGAAACCAATCTAACAGGCTGATACACCTTTGACTCAAAGGACACAGCATATAGAAACTACTTGTCCTGTCCCGTCCCATATTGTCCTCTTGCGCACGCACGCAAGTACGCACGCACTGTACTGGCGCACACAATCACACAATGGGTGTTGTACTGTATGTCTCAATTTAATAATTATGAGGAATCATTACACCATACTGTTGTTTCAGATCAATAACTAATCAGAGGCTGACCTTCATGCACTGATATGGGCAAACACATATTTCATGCGCACACACACACACACACACACACACACACACAGTCTCACACACAGTCACACACACAAACCAACAAATTGGGACTCAAACATGCATTGATCTATAGTGGCTGAAATGAAGATTGAATTCCTGTAAGGTGATGCCCACATCACCTTCTAGATCAGCGGTTCCCAACCTTTTCTGGATCAGGGCCCACTTGAAAATGTGGAAAGCGTTTACGGCCCAGTGCCCACCAATCTGAGATTAAAACGGCAGGGGCAGAACCATCACAGATTAGGCCACTGAGATGGGAGTGGAAGATCCCAGCCCCAAATGAACACAGAGAATTCATTGAGACAATACTGCCTGGGCTTAGAAGAAAATGTGATGCCCAGGGCATTCTTTTGGTTTGCATGAACTGTTTACATGATCCTTCCCTTTTGACTGATACCTGTCCATTCAAACTCTAGACGAGCCTGCCCCAAAGTTAGTGCAGCCGCACCCGGCAGCTGGTGAAAACTAGAGGCCCGAAAATGTAGGCCCGGCCCTCATCAAACCCTGTACACCACTGGTTCCCAAAGTGGGGTCCGGGAACCCCCAGGGGTCATTGAGGGAGTTCCTTGGGGTACCCAGCTAAATGATAGTTTGGAACCAAATTGACCCTTATGGGTCTGTAACTCTTGAGAGTGTACGGAACCAACGAACCCTAACGGGTCCGTTTGGTTCCATTTGTACACTCTCTGAGTTAAATCAACATTGATTTTACAATATAAATTGGGGGTCCCAGAGATATAAATGACATTAAATGGGGGTCCGCAGACTGATGCATGTCAAACTGGGGGTCTTTGAAATTAAACTGGTTGAGAATCACTGCTAGAGCCGTAACAATCTTCTCTTATGGGGGGGTCCCTGGTATGTCTTTTCCAAATGTGGGTCTGTGGGCTCATTGGTGTCAATTTGGGGGTCCTTGACATGAAAAGGTTTGGGAACCTCTGCTGTACACTCAAGAGAATGCCCCGCTACCACCCTTAGATCTCCATATGGAGCTGACATTCCATAATTATGTTGATCTGACCTCATCAAACCCTGTACACTCAAGACATGCTCCTTATATGGCCAGTACAGAATTCATTCCATGTTGATCTGATGCCAAAGTGACAACGTGGCGGATGCGTGCACGTGACCTCGCCCTGCTTCTTGCCCTCAGGCATCTTACTGGATAACTGTGTATTACTGTTATTTTATCGTTAAAATCTTAGTTAGTTATAGGGGCCCACTTGTAATATCCTCCCAGACCTGCCTCGGCCCACAGAATTGCTGTTACCTCAGCTGAGTCGGGCGTGTTCCAGATGTCCAGTATCACCACCGCAGGGGTGACAACATCTCCCGCTTAATGGACCAAAAAGCTCTGCAAAAGATATCCTTCAAGGACACATTTCACAACCAATCGTAGTGGAATTTAACTGCTCAATGAGTTGAAGGCTTCTGGAACATCCTCCCTCGCAATCTGGATCCAGCTATTCCGAGAACGTGCTTTCAAATGTGTTGGTCCATATACTGCTGGGTTGAGTGACTGGTTGTCAGCTGCTCTGCATGCTGCCACAACGAGGAGCAGCAGAGCAGCGACAGACTTCCATAGACCCCACATATTCTCAGGCGAGCCCCCTCGCCCTCCTCAACTGTTCTCTGGCAGATGTTACCATTCTGTCCATCATTTCTTTCTCTGGGAGATGATACCTGTCAATCCATCATCTCCAAGAACACCGCTTCCACAGCTGCTTCTTCATCCAAAGAGCTGTCCCCAACCGTCAACCAGCCCAAGACTCAAGTCCTTAACCCATTCCGGGCGGGAACCCCTCTTGGTGTTTCAAGCATTCTGTTCTACTTTAGCTATTGAAAAATAGCAGATCTACAAGCTCATAGCGCGCCACCGAGCGGCACGCTACGAGCTTGTAGGTCTGCTATTTTATTTATTTATTGTGAAAATGTGGCGCAAATCCTGACAGGATTTAGAAGACATTTTATAAATTTCGACGTCAGGCCTAAATTAGTTAATATATATCACTGTATAGACTCTTACCTCCACTGACGGAGCTTGACGTTAACGCTACTGCTGCAACTTTTTGAGCCCATTCTCTTCATTTTTATGCTGTATTTCAGATGGGTATACAAGGGCAGAAAGAGGAGAAACATGCGAGACAAGATGGGTTCGGATTTGAATCTGGGTCCTTGCCCTCACAAGGAACATATGGTAAGCTGGTTTACAATTTTATTTCAGCATAGAAACAAGAAAATTACATGCAAACCCTATAGTCAACAAATGACAGGGTAAAAGGTCAAGTAAATATAATGTGCAATGAAAACAATTAAGTGCTACAAAGTCACTGGAATAGCATACACTTCAAACCTATAGATTCTGCCTAAACAACATTAGGTTGACTTCAACTGCTGCCTAGCAATGCCGATTTTGCTGATGTTTGGCTCTGACACAACTTATATTTTATGGTAGACATTTCGCACCACATTATCAGCTTGCCCAGCATTGTCGGGCCGGATTTGTGCTGCGACATCAGAAAGTCAAGTGTGTTCAGATTCCAGTATCCAGCATTGGATGGGTGAAATAGGCTCTGTCTTCCTCTCCTCCCTCTCTCTCTAAAACTACACCAATGCAGCTCATTGAGTTGCAATGAGTTGCATTGGTGTGGTCTACCTTAAAAACCGTTTTGTCCCAACCCAACCCTTTGGTGTGGTTTGGGCTTTATATCCTACCTTTCTTAATATATTATCCAAACTATATTGATTTATACAATAATGTATATATTTATATACATACTGCATTCTTTGTAACCTTGTATATGACCTACAGTGAGTTTAGAATGGGTGTGGGAGTTGGCACAAATTGATACTTGTAAGTTTTTGGTTGTTTGCATACAGTGCTGGACTGTGCGTGCATGCGTGCGTGTACGTGTGTATGCGTTCCACCCTAACCATAGAGCAGAGTGTGTGAGAAAGTCTCTGTTAGTCAATATCAGTTGTTTCCTTCAGTGAGGTGGCAATATAATTGTGCCTAGAGGCTGTGATTTGTTTGTTGACCTCCCTGAGTGCATGCAGATGATGTCTCATATAACTGGACTTCACATCACCAAGGGCGAACATGGGCCTGGCCTGCTGCTCTCTGAAAGCTAATTCGCACATTGGCGAATGACTGCATCGTATGACAAATAAATTATACTTATTTTCGACTAAACAAAGCTCCATCATGCATCAACTATCCAGCACACACAGACACGACAGTGGGTACAGTATATCCATACAAACAAAAGGAGACAGTCATATTTGCATGGGACTAGTATTACCACAGGACCTCAGGTAATATGGGATAATCACAGAGGACGTCTGTGTTTGTAATCCTGTGCGAATCGACCATGTCAGTGATTTGGGCTGTAATAATTACAGGCCAAATTACCTACCATAATTCAGCAAACACCAGGGTCCCTATATAATACTAATCCCGTGCGAATAGGGCTTTACTCAGACCTTGGGCTTTCCTAACAGCTACAGATGGCCTCACACATGCACAACCACAAGAAACTGCAAAAATGATGTGTGGGGAGACATTTCTGTCCACTCTAACCCTTCCTCTGCAACTTTTCATGTGGTGCCCTTGAGCAAGGCACTAAACTCAAGTTGGCAACTGACCATTGGCCACTTCCCAGGTATGGAGTGAGATGGATGAAAGAGCAAACACACACACACACACACACACACACACACACACACACACACACACACACACACACACACACATAGGGCAGTAATGAAAAGTTAATACTGTGTGTTTTCCAAGGGACATAACCACACATTTAATATCCATATTGCAATGTTGGTCTCTCAGTCCGTCCAAAACTTTATTCCAAAGAATATCGTGAGACCTACTGTACAGTATACTGACTTGATTGTCATGAAACTTGCTGTGCATATGCATGCTCCCTGGGATGACCTGGGAATGGCCTTACTTGAAATGCCACCCATATACAGTAGGCCAAAATATCCACTTGCACACCATACCTCAAAATCTAACGTGTGAATTTCTCCTATGAGAGCTGGGCTTTGTCTGCCATTATACTGCAGTGTCAATATAATATTTCCCTATCAAAATCAAAATCAATACTTTGCAGTGTATTAGTAAAAAAGAAATGCCATGACTTTAAATCAATGCAGCTACATAAGGCAAGAGAAGGCAAGTTTATGTGAATAGCACATTTCAACAAAAACATTCAAATTGCTTCACACAAAACATTTAGCATTGAGACAGACATGAAAGGACATTCGTATACAATAAAAAAGGGAATAGAATTATTGTGCATAATAGATTATTAAAACCCCTCAGTATAGGGTAACAAAAAGGGCTTTAGCGTTGATTTAAAAATGGAATGGAATGACACCTTTCTTGTGAAGCCCCCCTGGTGCTTAAAAGGGGACTGCTGCCAAATTTGAACCTAAATTATTCACTCTTATATGACGAGGTTCTGGGGGGGAAATCGTCTTAATTACCATCATCCACTGAGAGCATAACAGCCGGCCATTCCTAATCCTATATACAGTATGTACAATCATCTCCCCTTATTAGATTGAAACGACTTTGTGTGTGTGTGTGTGTGTGTGTGTGTGTGTGTGTGTGTGTGTGTGTGTGTGTGTGTGTGTGTGTGTGTGTGTGTGTGTGTGTGTGTGTGTGTGTGTGTGTGTGTGTGTGTGTGTGTGTGTGTGTGTGTGTGTGTGTGTGTGTGTGTGTGTGTGTGTGTGTGTGTGTGTGTGTGTGTGTGTGTGTGTGACCTCACCAGAGCGCCATGTATACTTTATAAGCAACAGGCAATTCAATAATTTCCTTGTATTGCTCTGTAGACAGTGCTGTCACAGTTACTGTACATAATTTACTAAACAAGATTTCAATGTGGAAGTTTAGCTATATGTTTTAATTGGCAATACACAGTGTTGTGGCCATTATTACAGTACATAATACATATTATATATATTTATATTCACAAAGTTGAGTAAACCTGAGTGAACTTTCAGTTAAATTTTGACTTTCTCTACATTGCATGGTATCATTTGAGCTATCTTTTTTCATGTGTGCTTTTATACAGTATCTAGTGTCTAAAGGAGTCAATTTGTATGTGTGTGTGTGACTGTGTGTGTGTGTGTGTGTGTGTGTGTGTGTGTGTGTGTGAGAGAGAGAGAGAGAGACACAGAGAAAGCGAGAGAGAGACAAAGCGTATGCATAATTTAGTAGTAATATCTCATAAGCAATATATTATACAGACTGTACAAGTCAAAGCCCCCATGAACCATATCATGGAGTATAATCATACCCCACAGCCACGAGAGAGAATCAGAGACAGACAGAGGAGGGGGGGCACAGTGTATTTCTCTTTTCCTGACTGGCTGGGCTTGTCTGTCTGTCTAGCTATATATCTACTACACTATCTGCATGTCTGTCCATCCAAGTGGGTATGCTCCATTTCTATTGCCTTATTTATTTCCTTTAATCCCCCCCCTCTCTCTGTCTGTCTGTCTGTCTGTCTGTCTGTCTGTCTGTCTGTCTGTCACAGATGAATAATGATAAGTGTTTCGGGGGGCCATGCCAGTGCTTATCGTTCTTACGCGATGACAAACGTCCTGGCCTCACTGGTAAATCATCTGCATGGCCGCCCTATTCATTCTGCCCATCAATCAATTAGTGTGATTTTCATTGATCATCCTGGATAAAGTTCCACCGCAGAATTGTGTTCTGCATGGTCTGTGAATCGACCGTAATGTGACATTTTCTAATAGATATGTTGTACTTTGAGACCCCTCATCTTCCCTCTATCTATGGACCTCCCCCCCTCTGTTTTTCCCTCATTACTGCCTATGTCCTTTTCTCTTGTTCCTTCAAGTTTTTCATTCCATCTCTCTTCCATCAACCTTCTTTCTACGCAAGCACCAAGCTGTTGCTCCTCCTCTTTTATTCTGTCTGTCTGTCTGTCTGTCTGTCTGTCTGTCTGTCTGTCTGTCTGTCTGTCTGTCTGTCTGTCTGTCTGTCTGTCTGTCTCTCTCTCTCTCTCTCTCTCTCTAATATTGTTAAGTGGCTCATATAGGTCAACACATCTGTCATATTTCTATGACTGGAAGCATCAATCAAATCAACCAAGCTTATTTTCTACCATATCCTTTGTTGTTGTTAATTAGAAGGCCCATAATGATCAAGGTCACAAGCTACTACATTTAAATAGTCAATCTGTTTTTTGTCTTTTGAGGGCCACTTGCCCCTCCTATGCCCAGCTTTGTGTGTGCGAGTGTACCCCAAATAGAGATGATTTGATTGGCTGAGGGCTTAAAAAGTGAGGACAGAAAAGTGAGGAGGCCAAAAGTGATTGGCCGGAATGTGATGATGTATGATGATAAGAGCACCCCTCACTTCACACAAGTGTGATGTTTTTGTTTTTGTATGACTGTCTGTCCCCTTAACTATTTGTACTATCCATACCATTTTATTCCAAATTAAACATTTTAAAAGTTGTAACTTTTGGTGTTATAGACACTTAAAAGATAAAGGAATCCAGAGAGGCTTTTAAATAGCGAGGGGTTGACAAGAGAACAGATATTTCAGCCTGTGGCCATGGACATTTTAATCCTTGAATTCTCTAAATTGGGGCAGAGTTCCCCTGCAGGGAGGAAAAATAGTCACTGATTCAAGGTGTGTCTAATTGGGGGTTGTCAAATGAAGGCTTTGGCCTAAATTAACTCCAATTATCCCATCTGTCTCAAGTTTAGAACACCACAGTTAAATCGTATCAGGGTTGTTGTTTCTTTCCATCCCAACGTGATGCTCTCTTAATGTCCTGATCTTGATCAGTGGATTGATTTTTTTCTTCACATTTACAAAATGAAATGAAATGATTAATAGCTAATCCTAAAAACAGAATGGTCCATTTAGTTTTCTTTCTCCAGCTATACCCCTAGCAGGGTTGAAGAGTAATGGGTTACATTACTGCAAAATGTTCCAAGTCGTTACTATAGTATCATCTAATTTCCTGTGTTTTCTCAGTACACAATTGAATACAGTTTCTGAAGTATATAGCAATTGGATGACTGATTGTTTTATAACGTGCCGCAAAGTGCAGCTCCCAAGTACCACAAGTAAAATAGACAAAAACTGTTCCCCTGTGTAGATAAGAACCAAAATAACAACAATTTGGCACAGTTCTTCTGTTCTCTGAGTGTCGCATGCCGTTATGCAGCATTTTATCTGATTTGTAATGTGGCACATTTCTCCACAGTTGATGGCCTTTACTGTAGTTTGTAACTTCACCACAAATATAACTGGCAAGACACTCTTGTCAACACTAAAAGCATCATTCCTCACTAAATATAAGACTGTTTTTTTGCATTGAGAATAACAAAGCAGTAAACCTCATTGGAGCTGGTAAACTCGTGAAATTGATGGTGTCGGTACATTTTCATTGATTTTGATTGGGATAAAGTTTTCGTTGGGATAAAATGTTCTCGATTTTGTTGTTGTTGTATTAAATACAATACCACACACGGCACACAGTCTGTGTATAGGTCTGTAATTATTTCCAGCTGGTAAACTAACTTTTAACATATTATTTGTATTTTTCATGATGTGTGATGGATCCATGATGCTCTTGTACACCACTGCTACAACTTCGTCCAATAGTGAAACACTAAGTAGCATACAGTATCTATCCAGTCAATAATGGTTATTTATACTGTTATTGATTACAGCATTTTAGTCAACCCTAAATGAATTTACCCGTGTTCACATGCACGCACGCATCCCTTTACTTGAGTCACATGCACGGTATACAGTACTTTTACACTGAAGGTGTTGTCTGTCTTTGTGACATGGTTTAAAAATTATAAAAGTAACCTAATTTTGATGAGTGCGATCCCTAATAGCTGAATGACGTTGGTATTGTTTTGTTTTGTTATATTTTATATTATTTTATAGATATACTATCTGTCTGCAGGTCAGAATTGTCTGCCTGACTTCTTGTGTCACGATCCGTGACCTGTTCTGTCACCCTGCTGTGTTTTCATATGTTCCTTGTTTCTGTGACACTTACAAGTGTATGTGCACAATTGTTGTTTTGTTTTTATTTAATCCATGTTTTTGTATTGAGAGAGGCCAATTCCGGCCTGTAACATTTCTTATGGGTTTTGACTCGAACCGTGACAGCCTGTCTTCTTAGGTCAGTATTTATGTCGTTGGGTATGTTTGTCATTGGGTGCAGGCGTGCAGCTCAGGTCTTAGAACCTCTTAATAAGATGTCACAAGTGTTAAACTTTTTTGTTTTCAATTTAAAGGAATACCACTCAGTGATGTATGGACTATGGAGATGTCATCTATTAGAAAGCTGCTCTTTCTGTCCTCAAGCCCTTGGATGCATTTTCTTTTTCATTCTGATGAGGAAATGTTGCGGTTCTGTTTTTGTTTATTGTGATGTTGTATTATGTGTATCTCGATGACACTGCAAATGGAGGGTGACCTCAATGTCTTTCGAGAATAGATAAAGGTTTGAATTGATGTCTGTAATTCTTTCTGGCTAGTATTTTCATTTTAAACATGCACATGCACAAAATCTGCGGAAAAAAGAAAAGAAAAAGCAGCGAGTAACAATGAGGAAGCAAGGGAGTAAACAGGAGCCATGAATGAATGCAGCCTGCCTGTGCTAATAACTTCATCTCTTTTCACTCAGTTCAGCATGAAAGCATATCAGAGGACCTGCCTAGAATTCCAGTTGTTGGAGACTCCCTCACCTGGTAGAAAATGCTGTGATAACTTAAGGTAAGAAGACTAAATATTTTATAGGCTGCTCGATCGTTGCTGTTGTGACGTCGATAACTCTTATGTTACACTACTACAGTATGTCACTGACAGCACTTAAGCTCTGAATCCATTGGGGATTGTGTCAGCAGTGACCCGTTGGACATTATGGAATAACAAATGATGTAGGCTGGATACTGACTGGACAGCTCAATCCCCTCCTGAGCAATACATTTCAATCAACATTCCATTGACATTTCCATCAAGGAGACTACAGGTGAAACAGGAGAGACCTTGCCATTAATAATACATGTGACAGTGGAGGTGATGACCTGGTCAAATTTGTTTCATGAGAGATTGAGAGAGGTTTTTCTGTTTGAAAAAGTGGTAATACCTATTTTTGGTTTGGTTCAAACATTTGTGGTGGCTATTTCATAATATACGAAGAGCAACTGTGAACGTGAACTTTTAAATTCTGACCTTTTATTTGCTTTAATAATGTGTGTGTGTGTGTGTGTGTGAGATAGGCCTAGGCCTACTAACTTACATAACAGTGGCATATTTACCTGGCACCAACGTGCCCCAACCTCTTCTGTACATCAGTGGTTCTCAAATTGGGGTCCTGGGAGCCCCAGGGGTACTTGAGAGTGTTCCCCAGCAACATTAGTCTAATCACAAATTGAAAAAGCAGATCTAAAAGCTTCTTTTCACGAATGCACGTACACGCACGCACGCACGCACGCACGCACGCACGCACGCACGCACGCACGCACGCACACACACACACACACACACACACACTTTATAAAGAACATTTTACAACTCAAAGTTTACAAAGTGCTGTACACATTACAGAACAATAAAACTAAATACACTGTAGCTAAACACAGAACAACAGCAAACACAATAAAACAATACAAAATAGGAGATACAAAACATGGACCATAGAAACTCTAGTGGGGTTCAAAGCCACGGTATAAAGGTGGGTCTTTAGGCGTGATTTAAAAGTCTTAATGGAGGGGGCCAGTTTGACATTGTGGGGAGCGCATTCCATAATGTGGGGGCTATAACGGAAATGCTCGGTCCCCTCTGGTCTTGGAATGAATGGAAGTTTAGAAATTGGTCTGTAATTTGCAAGAACAGAGGTATCCAGATTGGGTTTTTTAATCAGTAATATGTAATATGGATGTACAACACCTGAGGCAAGACTGCTATTTATGATGTTATGAGCCCAATGGTCTGTCAGACCATCCTTAAAGAGGTGTTTATGATGTTAGGGACCCTGAGCCCAATGGTCTCTCAGATCTCCTTAAAGAGGTGTTTATGATGTTATGGACCCTGAGCCCAATGGTCTCTCAGACCTTCTTAAAGAGACAGCATCTGTCGGACAGGATGAGGTTTGGAGTTGAAATACCAATTCACTCAATTTTTTAAATGACACAGGGTAGAAATGATTTAATACAGTTGTGCAGGTGACAGCCATGGATGGGTCAACACACACACACACACGCACACACAAAGAACACATAAACACATCTTGTATGGGGCTCCCTGGAACAGATATTTTCAGATGGGGGTCTGTACTCTGTGGCCAAACATTTTTTGGGGTCCTTGCTGTACTTTAATACTACTGCCATGTTTAGATGACTGATGTCTCGATAAATGTAAAGGTTCCACAGTCCACACTTTTGGCTAAGTGTCTATACGTGTTGATCTAAAAAAAATTCAGAGGTGGAGGAAAATAATATCAATAACATACCTGGAGTTTGAGGTTAAAAGCTGTGAGAGAGTGGTAATCGGCTTCCCACGGAAGCCCAAACGACTCCCCTGAATACTGTTTGTTTTATTGATGTCACATCCAAGGGTCGTCTTTACCCAGAACATGCCTTGGGAGGATAGATGGAGGGGATGTGAGGTTTTATATCTTTTTATGTTTTTTATATCCAGAATGTCAGTGTTTTGTACAACCTCCGTTCATTTTGAATGGAATGAATGGTATTCCTTCCTGCTGTGTTTCTGATTGCACCCCACAGAACTGCCTTCATGCCCTCCATATCTACAGTCTGTTATCAAGCTTCCCAGATCAAAGACTTTCTTGTGTGTGTGTGTGTGTGTGTGTGTGTGTGTGTGTGTGTGTGTGTGTGTGTGTGTGTGTGTGTGTGTGTGTGTGTGTGTGTGTGTGTGTGTGTGTGTGTGTGTGTGTGTGTGTGTGTGTGTGTGTGTGTGTGTGTGTGTGTGTGTGTGTGTGTGTGTGTGTGTGTGTGTGTGTGTGTGTGTGTGTGTGTGTGTGTGTGTGTGTGTGTGTGTGTGTGTGTGTGTGTGTGTGTGTGTGTGTGTGTGTGTGTGCTCCTCCAGACCATCATTGAACTAGGCTATAGGTGCAATCTATATGTGTTTATCTTCGGCAGCCTAGGACATGTCATGTACACAGGTTGGTTGTAAGAGGCTTCCAACAACTTGGGATGCCAAAAAAAGCAGCCAAACTGCTTGCGAAATTCTGTGCAATATCTTCCACTATCGGTAGCCGCCAAATATGGCGAAGACGCTGTTACTTGTACCCCTGAAGGGTGTGTGGGTATTTGTTCGGGATTTGCTGATCCACATCTCTTATGTGGACATAAATAAATAATTAAAATGTGTACTTTATACAGTGTTGTCATTCACACCAAGCTTAGTCTCGGTACCCAGGTTTTTATTTTCGTTCGCATTCAGCTCAAAAAGAAAAGCCTGTTGAAACCCATTGGAAAATCTGGCATACAGTAGGAAGTTGGAGTCAACTAACGGAAGTATTTCGCTAACAAATAACAGAGGGGGGTCGCTCCAAATTTGGTGACGTTATGCATTCTCTGCTTTTTTCTACTGGGGAGGGGAGGGTGATCGGTGAACCAATTAGTATCCACCAGCTGTTTGCCGGCACCCGCCCCTGGCCTCAACCCTCTAGACCAGAAATCACACTGGAAGGGGAAGGCCCCTTCCAAGCTTAATAAAGTAATAGTACGTTTTAATAGTTACTGTAACCATTTGAAACCCAGCATGCCTATTGTGAAGCAACAAACATTCACCAAAAATAGACAATCTACAAGCTCACAATCTTGTACTGTAGATTTGGTGTATCTACAAGCTTGTGACTTGTGAGATTTGGTGTAGGCAGAAAGAATCCGTTTGATGCAGGGCACACAACTCAGTCAGATGACACACACTAAACGCCAATCAGAGCCTTTACTAATGTCTCTACCAGGCCGAAGGCATGGGGAGAGACAGAGTATGTTTTGCACTCCGTCCGTCAGTCAGTCTGTCCGTCCGTGTGTGTGTGTGTGTGTGTTCGTGTGTCCGTCCGTCCGTTACCAGCTAGTCTCAAGCACCGTTAGCCTGGTCGATGCCAAACTTTGCACAAAAAGCCTCAAATCATTAACGCAGCGTGCAATTTACGTGAAATCTTTCACGCACTTTCCTACTAGGCTGAGGAATATATATCCCACCCTTTTCACATTGGCCTGTTATAGTGCCACCAACATGTGGATTTTTGCTAAACACATTTTTGGAACAAAATGCCTCAAATCATCCAATTGCCATCAACGGCGTAAGAAGAACTGACACCCTTTTCACATTGGCCTATGGAGACCTGTGCCCCGAGGGGCACTTTATCTTGTTCATGTATCTTGTGTCATCCATGACATCAGAAATAGGCTACACACATTTGCACAGGCATACTTTGTTGTAATTTTATGTTTATCATATTATTGTATCATGTCTGTATCAAATCATGTAACACCTTATGTGTATTCTAATTGTATTGTCACAATACAATTAAATGTGAGTTAAGCATACAGCATCACCCCACTTCTAATTGCATCCCAATTAAAAAATAATCAAAACAAAAAAGAAAGCATGACATTGACATTTGTAACAAAACTGTGTTGTACTGGGAAGCAGAAGACTAATCGAATGCAATTACCTCTGGAGAAATTATATTTATAATTAATTTCCCTTGTTTGACTGAGACCCACAGAGGCTGCATTTCCCACCAGTTTAACCAGACAATCTTTAACTGGGCAAAAGCAGCCATCTCTCCTGCCATAATGTTGAGGTGTGAATTTCTCATTAGGGTTATGTGATGCAAGAATTCCACTCTCATATCCAGGTTTTCACAATCCACAGAAACACCTCTGGCCAACCACCAGTGCTTATCATAAGCTACTGCCATCCAGTCGCCACCAGGCTTGACACTCTCAGCAGTTATTCCTGTGGATGTGCCTTTGGGGACTGATGGTGGATCTTCTTCCATTTATATCAGAAGTTGTGCTAAAGGGCTACGGAATACCCTTGCTCAGTGCCTACAGCAAAACAAACTGGGCTGAATTAGTGCTTCACTTCAGAGACATTTATCTGTTTACAATTATCTGTGCCAGAAATTCTTGGGATGACCTGGCAAATGTTTCCAGTAGGACGAAGGGCTTTGTCAATCTTGTCTATCAGTGTGGTAGAATAGTACATTGTCCTTTTAACTACAATTTCAGAGGAATCTTACTGAGGAGGAAGTATCGCTTGCTTCGACCATGTGACCAGAAATGTACTGTATCAACTGATTGATATGCCCTGTGCTTTGCTCGTTTAACACTTTTGAGACGATCCCTTTCATTCTCCATTCTCAGCACCTATGTTTTCTAGTCTTGATTTCTCTTAATACACCTTTTCTTATATATTTTCTAGGCCCGCCCCTCACTCCTGCAAGGAACCGTCTGCTAACACCTGACTCGTCAAGGCCCTCATCTAATGGGCTAGCTTTTGGTGTGTCTGCTATCAACAGTGTGACAAGTGTCTTGAGGAGAGGATGACGGTTTACTAACTGCTACAGTAAGTACAGGCAATCTATGGGAAAAAAGGGGTCAACCTCAAAGGTTGTTAATGGTACATCACTTATTTTTAGCATATTTCAATATGTTCCCCCACTGGGTTTTCTTAGGACTTTTGATATGTTGTTACTAACATTTATGAAACAAAAAAATGTTTAAAGAGTTTCTGTTGCAATTCGTTTGAGGTTAAACCCTAAATTGCACGAGGTCTGAACCTCCTTATATCATGTGATCAGACCAGTAGATGCATGATAAATTACTATACCTGACAGGGAAGTGTATTGGCATCAGTTGAAATATCAGGGTTGAACCATAGACTGTAAAAATATGGACAAAGCGTTCTCCGGGTCTTATATGGACGTAAAATGAAGCCTGTCAGTCCTTGAACTGTAAGTCGCCATCTTTGTAGATCCGTTTGGGCCCAGCTGGCCATTGGCTGGCCCAGACAACGAGGCGGGACTTCCCTCCTTCTTCTTCGTTGGTTTTTATTTTGACTCGAACGGGGGGTGGCTCCCGATCATAGACTGTAACGGTAGCCACACCCCTCAGAACATACGTGACTTTATGGTCATTTTTTTTAATAAATGGGACCATAGTTTTCCAAAAAGAATATTATGACATGAGAAATGAGACTTTAAACTAGTGACTGGAAGCAGAAAGTATTCATGACTATGTTTATTAACCCATTGACGCCTGGTGCAACGTATACGTTGTTCTACCCTTGATGCCGGCCGTGCTCTCTGTGTCTCATCAGCTATTGCTATACATGTAGCAACATAACTATTTAAAAAAAAATCATCAGAATTTGAAGGTTTTCAGAAACCTTAGGTCAGGCCCTAGAAGGCGTTCCCAGATTCGGCCTCAGGCATCAATGGGTTAAGGTAATACAGTCTAGGTGAAGTTGGGTCCAAATACATGGTACTCTATGGAGCTATGGGTTTTTTTTGGGCCCAATGACAGGGCCACAACAGGCCATTATATGAACTTTCAGGAAGTCCCGATTTCATTAGTGGCTTCACAAAATATCTGTCTGACTGCCCCCCTGGGTTGAACACTGATTTAATTCCTAGCCACTGTGTTTAAAACTGTACAACTGCAGTTTTACAGTCATAGTCTTATCTGCTTGGCAGGGAAGCAAACTCACTTTCTCACACTCGCTTTCTACCACACACTCTCTTTCCTTGTACATCTTAATACTCTCTTTCTCTTACACACGCACGCACGCGCGCACACACACACGGGCAGGCACGCACCACAAACTATACTTTCAACAGTAACAGACTGTGTAGGGGCGCGGATAATCCATTCTCACAGACCAGAGTGGCTCCATTAGATTAACTGTCATTACTCAACGTGCTAAATGGATTAGATCCACACTGGGGCCACCGTGGGGGGGCGGGGGTTGCGTATCTGCCACTACTACACGTGAGATCTATTGTACATGTACTACAGTGTAACTGATATCAAGGGTTCTTAAACTTTCCCATCCTGGGACCCTCATTGAAGCCAATACACTCTCTCCTCATTAAAACACACTTACTCACTGCAGTGATCTGGGAACAATTACTCTGGGTCCTATCCCATAGTTTATACAACCAGACTGTGGGATATTCCTTCTGGTTCATATAGTATGCACTGTGTAAAGAGTGCTAAGGCACTGACGTTGGCATCAGATATGAGAACATAATAGTTTTGTTTTTCTGATATTAATATATTAAGCTTCTGCTACAGTATTTACAATAATACTTTTGACAGCCTTCTGATAATGTGAATGTATATTTTGGTTGCAAATGTATTGATCCTGCTGCAGTATTCCTCATGGCAGTACGGCAAAACACAAGACCGATTCAGAAAGAGATGCAGCCAAGAGTAAAATAATAATGTGAACGAGAATACCTTATGTAGCAGCTGGCCAATCAGAACAAGCGCACAAGCGCACATCCATCACAATGATTTCCTTGGTGAAATATCAAAAACTGTTTTGAGATGTTAAACAGCTTCAGTTTATGTTTTGCATCTATTTGTCTGGCCTCTCAGATACATGTGAATTAGAACACTGTATGTGTGCGTGCAGTTATGCTTCACTGCCACTGGGCAGACTATGGGTGCCATTTTGAACTTCCTATTTTCCACCATGTAATATGACAGAATTTAAGAGGTGGACGCGTGGCAAATGTCATTTTGCAATTATGAAGACGGTAAATTGCGCTCTCCGACATGGTGGAGACACCGTGGCGTGTGCAAAATAGCCCAGAATTAGTCATGGGTGTGTATAGGGCGTCACCTCCTTCAAACCAATCAGCTTGGTGGGTGCCATTCCCTTTAACAGTCAGCTGATCCCTGGTACGATATGCGCAAATGAAGCTTTGATTAATAGCGTGTGAGTAGTATAACCACTTTAAACTAGACTCGGGGTAGAGGCCAGGGGTCTCCACAGCCAAATCCCTAAGTCTCTTTTTTTCATTTTTTTCACCCACACACAGTCATGTACACATAATGACAATATACTCATGTTGCTCCATTTTATGTCTGCACGCAGGCACCAGACATGACATGACTTTGTCACATTTGTGTTAACTTGCAGTGTTGTAAAGTCATGACAGCAGCAGCGATAGCGAGGGAAGGAGAGCTTATTACGCACACACATCACTTCATTTGTTTCTGTTCTAAGCATGGGAAAACAGCCGTGAAAATCTTTATTGTAGTTCATTTGATGATTCATAAATGAATAACTAAGCCTTTGAAATGCCACGTACCTTAGTAGTACAAAGTAGTAGTAAGGTTGAAATCTCTTTTTTGCAAGTAGAAATATATCCGGGTCTTGCAGGGTTTAACAAAAAGGAATTTGTTGGGTAGAGAGAAGGGACAAAACATCCCGTCTAGCCAGGAATGTGGCCAATACACTCCTCTATCTATTCTAATTTCAAGAGAGAGGGAGTTGGTATAATTCATTTTAAATTTAATTAGATCATATTGAACCAGACCAACTCAGTGGCCTTGTGGTTAGAGCTTTGGCCCTGAGGTTGGGAGTTTGGGGGTGTAAGTCGGGGTGTACTTGTACATCAAGCTGCCTAACAGTATAGTCTACGTTTTAACAGCCTGGCGATAGTCCAAAAGTGAGCGGAGGAACGTAGTTCAAAAACAAGAAAATATTTTCTCATCGTCTGGTGATATCCAATCATGTTTACCATCCACGCGCAACAGTGATACGTTTACATTGCATACGGTAATGACAGCAGGAACGTCCCTGCTGTTCGCCCGCTGTCCGTAGGGTCAGGAAAAGAGATATGTTCCTGACCTGACTAGTATGTCTCTCTCTCCTCCCGACTTTGCTGTATAATAATGGTTTGAATAAACAGAATTTAAAAAAGAAATCAACCCCTGTGAAGTGAGGGGCGTTCTTGTCGTACTATCTAAGGGGCTAGGCTAGGGCAAGTGCTATGGACCATGGTGGAGTCTGAAGAGGTGGGTTTTCAGACTACGGCGGAAGATTGGGAGTCAGGCTGCAGTTCTGACTGTGATGGGAAGTGCATTCCATAGTTTTGAAGCCAGAAGGGAGAAGAGTTTGGGACGTGTGGAGCGTTGTTCCGGCGTTTTTAGTGAAGGTACCTCCAGCTTCCCTGTGTTGGCTGATCTGAGTGCGTGAGAGGGTTTGTAGGGTACGATCATACTTGTGAGATATGGGGGAGCCATGCCTTTGGTTGCTTTGAATGCCAGAGCTTTGTATTCTGTGCGGGCAGCGACCGGGAGCCAATGGAGGGAGCGGAGAAGGGGGAGACGTGTGAGAATTTTGGCTGGTTGAAGACCAATGGAGCTGCGGCATTTTGGATCAGTTGGAGGCGCTTAAGTGCACATGCCGGTAGGCCAGCAAGGAGGGAGTTACAATAGTCAAGTTTTGACAAGACTGTTGTCTGGATTAGGAGCTGGGCTGACTCCTGGGTGAGGAACGGTCTAATTCGTCGTATGTTATAGAGTGTAAACCTACAGGATCGAGTGACGGCTGTGATGTGTGTTTTGAACGAGAGCTGACTGTCCAGGACAATACCAAGGTTCCTGGCTGTTGGGACAGATGTTACAAGGGCGTTGTCTACGGAGATAGTTAGCTCCCGCATAGGGCAGGATTTAGTTGGGAAGAACAGAAGCTCAGTCTTGTCTGGGTTCAGCTTGAGTTGGTTGGAAGACATCCACTGTGAGATGTCAGCCAGGCATGCAGTGATGCCTCTTCCACCTGGGTGCCAGAGGGGGGGAAGCAGTGATAGGATATATTGTGAGCTAGGGCTGCAACTAACGATTATTTTCATAATCGATTCATCTGCCGATTATTTAACCCATGCTGACCTGAGATCAGATTCTAAAAATGTCTTCTACATCCTGACAGTTTTCATTCTGACCTGAGATCAGATTCTAAAAATATCTTCTATGTCAGTCGCTCTTCGATTTTTCAAAAATAGCAGACCTACAAGCTCGTAGCGCGCCACTCGGTGGCACGCTATGAGCTTGTAGATCTGCTATTTTTAAATAGCTAAAGCATAACGTAATGCTAACACCAAAACGGGTTCCTGCCTAAAATGGGTTAAACGATTAATCGATTAATCGGATTATGGCACTTATTTAGCTATCACCTTAAAAATATATTTTAGGTTATTTTAGACATGTTCTAACTAAAAAAATATATAATTCATTCAAAAATTAATTTGATTAGCTGCTGATGGGCTGCTATTCAAATAAAAGACAAACTAAATTAAAATTTATTAAAGCAACTCATGGTGTCTTTAGACTTATTCTGACTGCATACATTTGATTAAAGAATAGCTACACATGTGTCAGTCTAGAAGGAACAGTACTCTTCTGAACTCAAATATGTAATTAAAAAATAAATATTCAAGCCATATGTTTTGTTCTTGATACTATAATCGTTATGCGTCATATTTTGCTTTACAGTCGCTACTGTGCAACTATCATCAGATTGTAAGGGAAGAGAGATGGATCACTCCTCTTTAGTTTAGTTACACTTAACACTGGATAACTATGGTTAAAAACTATGGTTAAGTGGGAAATCACCTACAGTACCTCTTCACGAGCTGGTGAATGGCAAATTGATGGCATTGTTGCACCAGGCAGGCCTCTCTCTCTCTTAATAAATAAACATTTAAATTACAGAACATGAAATCTCTAGTGATTAGTTGCAGATTCGATTAATCGATTACTAAATTAGTTGACAACTAATTGAATAATCGATTCGATTACGATTAATCGATTAATCATTGCAGCCCTCTTGTGAGCAGAGATGATAGTGCCAAGGGATTTAGACTTGAGACCATCCGCACAGAGGCAGCATCCATCCGCAAGGTTGCCAGTTCGAACCTAGGCTCCCCCAGAGTTAAATGCAGATGACAAATGTCATGTATGTGTAGATGTACAGTGACAAATACTAAATAACTGCATTGTTACCACAATGTGAGCCTGTAGAATGTAGATGTTTTTCACCTAGAATTACATTTATAAAATGTTGTTCCTTTTTACCCTCAACCCATCTAGTCATTATGCCAATTGCTTACCCTGTTGTATCCTACTGGCTCACCTGCCAGTGAGGAGCCCCACCGGGAGGACGTAGCATATACATCCTACTCTTCCTGAACACACTTTTTGCTACTACTCCTACAGATGTTGTCCAAAACTCACAAAAAATCTCTGGGCTCATGTGATTAAGATGTATGAGTTAGATTTTTCAGATCTCATTCGCTATGATTAAAGTTTGCGGCCCATAATCTGACAATCTGGCCCGGAGGAGACCTGTGCTCCAATGAGCACACTTTTCTATTTCACTTTACTTTTATTTGGTTTACTTCAGCATCAGCAAGGTATGTCAGCAAATTGGTGCATATGGCCTGCCTGGCCTGGGGACAATGATGTTAATCGTAATAAACAAAGTAATCACAAAAAGGAACCAATATGTTTTCTGTTCCCTCTCTTGCCCTTCTAGACACCTTAGCTTCTGATTTGTTTGTCTTATCTGTGCTTGTTGATATGCACCGTCTGCTGTGACACACACACACACAGTGATTATAATTACTGAACTTAACAAGCTCATTAATTGTTCTGAGAGCTCGTTAATGAAGGTTCTAATTGAAAACAGAGAGAAGGGGCCCACGGGGGTGCCGAACCGTTTCATTGTTTTACCATATTAATTTTGTCTGAAACTTTGTCAAATATGGACATAAATACAATTAACCTTTTTTACGAGGTATGAATATATTCGTACCCCCCAGCTAATGGGACGTTATCTGCTAGGTACCCCCCCCCCCCCCCCCCCCATATACTCCATAATTATATGAAGCGGTTTAGCCCCAGAGCAACTTTAACATTGATTGATCCGGTTGCTATGCAACAACTCCGTTACCACCAGCTATGGGACATTACAATTCCTCTCCATTCACTTTAGAACTTGAATTGTTGTGACATGTTAAAACATTTCATTAAACTTTAAGAAGTCTGTCAAAGCAAAGGGAGCTCATGCATTCTCGAGTTGATCTGTATTTTGGTGAGTTCGATATTGGCTGAAATGTTTGACCTTGACCCAGCTATTGAAAATGATCTCTACAGATATTTTTGTATTCATTGCCTGGTTCCCTCTTTTGTTTCCTTGAAGACTCTAGTGACACCACATCATGTGATATATTATTGTTTTTGCCTGGAATCAATCCAATGTCTGGAAATGAATTAATGGACTTGTTTGTGTGGTTGCAGTAGGCAACCAGACTATATAATTGCCCAGCTTTATTCCATATAAACGTTTATATTCTGTATAAACTTTTTGTGACGTCATGTGGTGTCATGTAAGTTAATACATCATCATACTGTACTTAGCGAACTGCTTGAGGGCAATTGCAACCACACGTGCAATTTAACACCAATTAAATTACACCTTTCTAGTCTCAATCTGCCCCTCTATTGATTCCTTCTGTCCTTCCCTTTCAAGGAGTCATGTCATGTCCAGACATCATCAGCATGACCATCACCTCTGCTGCCGATATAACCATTTGAAAAGCTGGTGAATGGCAAATTGATGGCATTGTTGCACCAGGCAGGCCTCTCTCTCTCTTAATAAATAAACATTTAAATTACAGAACATGAAATCAATAGATGAAACCAACAGTAGTTTCTGAAAATATATAAATATAAATAAATGTTAGTTTCAACACATCACTTGGAGGGAAAAATAACAGCAGTTCACATCATTTTGATATAGAATGGATGCGGAAAGCTGAATTATCCAGACTAACATTTAGGCCTATTAATCTGGGCCAAAAGTGAGATGATTGGTTTGATTTAGTCCCCATGGCCACTGGCACGCGAACAAGCCGACTTAATACAGAAAGAAGACAGATGGAGAGATGCCTAAACGGATTGCAAGGAGCATACACATTGTGTACACATTTGAGATGTCTCGGTGCACTCCTACTGTATGCAAATGCTGCTCTCCGTCTTCCTAGCCCCTATGCTGCAAAAAGACAGGCCGCAACTGTTAATGCTAACCTGAATACTCATTCAGTACCCATCAATCAACCTAAAAACAAAATACAAATTCCACCAGTAGAGATCAGTGAAAAACATAAAACTAGCATTAAAAGTAAGTATATTTTCTTTAGTCAGGTTTGTGTGCGTCAGAGACTGCAACTGGGTGTATATCCCAACACCCCAGCCTTCTCCTTCATCACAGGTGATACTCTCGCTGACATATTCATCTTCTCTTGACCCCAGGTGAGAAAAGATTCACACCCTCACCAAATAAAAACAGTACTTGTTTGTTTTCGGCATTGATTAGAAATGCTACTGTAACATATGAAATGTTTTTACAATACATTTCTGGCGTCATTCCAACGCAGCCAGACAGAGTAGATCACTGTGCCAGTTAGTTATTCTTCTCCAAAAATCCTTTGCAGCATCTCATGCACTGTTCGTACACCTGCTCAAAGTCTTCATCCTCTCCATAATATGGGTCTTGGATGATCAACTGGTTCTGAGGGTCATATGTACCAAGGAGCTCCATCTTTGCTCTGCAGTTATTCACAGAGTTGGCCATCTTTTTCAGGTTGGTCAGATTACTCTGGTCCATGCACAGGATGTAGTCAAAGCTGATGAAATCTTCCTTAGTCACCTGCCTGGCCACGTGCGTCATGGGCACGCCGTGGCTCTTCATGCAGACTCGGGCGCGGTGGTCTGGAGGGTTGCCTATGGCATAGGTGGAGGTACCAGCGCTGTCTATCCTCCACTTATCCTCAACGTCAGCATCCTTTGCCATCTTTTTGAAGACTGCCTCTGCAATGGGGGATCTGCAAATATTCCCCAAGCACGCAAACAAAACTGACTTATTAGGACTACTGCAAGCTGCCATGTTGATTGTAGGGGTCCTGTGTCACTATAAATGTTGGGTACGTTCTTCCTTCTTTTTTGTGTAACGATACGTTGCGTATCTTCAATGCCTCCAGTTCTTATAAAGCTCAGTGGTTGCCTAACAGCGCTGAATTGGCTGACGTCGGGCACATTTTCCGTTGCCTTACAATGCCGATTTGCATTGATATCAGAGATCTCCATATATGGATGTTTGTCCATATCCGGGCAGAATCCAGGCACACAGACAACACCACCACGGGCAACTTGAACTTTTAGGTAAAATCAATGATGAATTGGTAGAGCAGATTGGGGTTTGATTAAAGAACAAAAACTTCATTATAACATCAGAACCTCTGTACAAAGATAATGGTCTTCTCTAATGAAGACGATAATAGAATTTTATATAAGAACACTTTCATTTAACATCTCCTCTCAGCCACAGTATTCGTTTAATGATTTTACTTTTGGTGCCACCCACCCTATGCACGCACATATGCACGCATGCACATAAAAGCACGCACATATGCACACACGCACATACAGTATGCACACACGCACATATGCACATACGCACATATGCATGCACGTAGGTACTGTATGCACACACGCACATATGCACACACACACACACACACACACGCACGCACACACACACACACACACACACACTACTGTATTTATAGTTGTGACAAACCTTGCAATTTGCTGTCATCTTTATCGCCATCCTGTCTTCCACACCTTTATTATTTTTATCTCATTTCCCCCTCTCCCTCTCCCCATCTTCATTTCTCCATTTCTCTCCCACCACCCCCTACTTCTCTGGCCCTTGTTGCATTAAAACGGCCTTATTATCCAATGCCTGACTAGCTTTTTAGCAAGCACTCTCTCACAGCCACACACACACACACACACACACACACACACACACACACACACACACACACACACACACACACACACACACACACAGGGGTGGTAAGGAGACAAATAGATTCTCACAGGCTTGTATTGAGTGCAGGAACACACACACACACACACACACACACACACACACACAGGATTTATCAGAGTAAATGATGAGTGTCGGGGGAACTGTGGGTGCAGCCACTCCATCTCTGACTGGCTGATTTATCTTTTGTCAAATGAACAAGTGACTCAGTTGGATGGCTGGGCATGTTTGTGTGTGAGGTCAGGCTTGTGTGTGTTTGTAGTCACGTGTGTGGTGTTAATCAAGTTTAAGAGCCTAAGAAGCCTAATTGTAATGGGATATACAGTATACAGTATTTGGATTAGGGATGTCCCGATACACTTTTTTTCCATTCCCGATCCGATCCCGATACCACAATTTCTGTGTTAGCCGATACCGAATATTGATACCAGAGTATAATATATATATAATAATAAAATAATAATATATATATCTTATTTTGAAGTCCACCGACTAAGAATAGTGTTTATAGCTATCTATAGCTATATATCTCGTGTTGTGTTTATAGCAGACTCCTCACTCATATGTGCACTTGCAGTTGGGACAACTCGAAAGCAAACTCCACATGCCCCAACATTTTATTTACCTGCCATAGTGTCAACCCCTTACCCCTGTGTCGGATCGGTGGTTAGACTGGCATATTCGCCAATACCGACATGACCCGATATGACCAAATAAGGGCCGATCCGATACAGTATCGGGACATCTCTAATCTGTCATCCAGGGCTAGAAAACTGTTGAAGGAATGACAACCAAATGGAAATAATCTTAGAGTAATACTGGTATAACATTCACATGCAAAAGCAGGGTTTTAAAATTAGATTTAATGTAAACATCACTTTTCCTGCCCAACTAGCACCCTTAAAAACTTTACCCCATGAACCGTAGCATCCTTTTTGTTGTGAGCTTGTGGATCTACTATTTTCACTATTAGTGATAATTCTTGTACTTTGTAATTTGTACTTTTGAATGCTTAGATATTTAAAACACAACATGAGCTTTTGAATACTTAAGTATTATCCAGCAGCCTACTTAAACTCGAGTACAAATTTGACAGAGCAAATTTTACTTACGTAGTGGAGACTGAAGAGTAATATTTGACCAGGAATATCTATACTTTGAATCCCTAAGCCAATGCATTCAAATATATTTCAGCACCATGGACAGTGGCCTGAGTAGTTCCAGACAGCAACTGAAGGAAACTTGTGTGTTTCTACGGAAATCTATGAGAAAGTTTAATCTGCAACTCAAATGATGTTATCATCATCATTTTCGAATGATGACGGTCGAATTAATGTATTTCACAATGCCATGCCAGACAATACCCCGGTCCTTCATTGCCATTTTGGGCGGGAACCCCTTTTGGTGTTAGCATTATGTTATAATATAGCTATTAAAAAATCGAAGAATGACTGTCAGCATTTAGAAGATCATTTTAGAATCTGATCTCAGGTCATAATTCTAATATGTCCTTCCCTTTGTAAGGATAGGATGCATTAGGCCTACTTGAATTGAACACAAGTGCACTTGTTAAAGGTCATAGTGCACTTGTTGAAGGTCATACAACTCATTATTTTCAACCTGACTAAATTGATTGAGAATACTCTTTTGCAGTGTTTTGCACGATTATATGATTCAGAGAGAGCTGTTCAATATCAATTTCACTTGACGTCCAGTAGGCCTATAGCATGTAACTGATCCACACTCCACATAATCAATATGGGATCTTCTCTGCAAACCGTTAATGTGGCTTTCCTCATAACAAGTGGCATATTATTGGTAATAAAATAAATGAATGGATCAATGATTGATTGACTGATTGCCATCTTCATTGACAAAGTTTCTAAACCAAAACATAATTGCACATGTCTGTCAAAGCTCCAGAGATTATTTAAATTGTGCCATGCTATGTACCGTATGGTCATAAAACAGATATGCTACCGTAATTAAATAAACCTTTTGCGTTCGGATAGATGAATAACTCTTCATTCAGGTATAGTAAGAAAAATGTAAACCATATGCATCATGCTCATTAGGGACTTAAACAATAAATACATGTCTGCCTCTATCAAGTGATGGAAACTAATACAAAATATGATCAAACACCTTTATGTCCATTAACATACTAAACACAGGATGTATGTTGATAGGGTGGCTATTAGTCTAAATTAATACCCATAAAGGTGACCTCTTTTTGCAAACTTCAGCGTAGTTCTTTGAGGCTTGAACATTATCCATTGCACTGTGCAATGGATAATGTGCAATTTGCACATGACCACATGCACGAACAACCAGTGTACTGTATACGCATGAATTGTGCAACGCTTAATCAGCATGAGTAATCTATCCCACCGCTCAGAATGGCTCACTCGATATCTGACAGTGTCATGGCCTGCATTACCACAGCAAATCTGAATCGGTTTTAATTGTCTTGTGTGATGGAAGATGTTATTATTATTACCAATGTTCTGCAAGTATAATCACAAAACGCTGCACGGAAAAGATAAGAAAGCATTAAGGAGCAGAAAGATGTTGGAGCTAAAGAAGGGTGACGGAGGATATCTGAGTTTGACGCAAGTTCACTTGTAGGTGCATTAGAGAGATTAATGGAATTTTCTACATGTTCCTTGAAACTCGCATCAATCTGTTGGGTAACCTTGAGAAGGACTAAAGGCATTGTACGGCCCGCGGGCCACATACGGCCCGCCGGCTGACCGTGAAAGATTACTTGATAACTAGAAAATAAAACATACTTTCATTACCATATGGGTGGACTAAAACCGCACTGCTTTTATTTTGAAGCCCATATACTGCATTCTCACACTGCATGCAATCCGCAAGTCAATTGTGCACGTGAATTGCGTGTGATTGAGAACCTGTCTTCCTTCCTTCACCCCCCTCATATGCGAAAATGTCGGCTTTTTGGATTTATTGGTGACAACAGCGTCGGTGAATGCAAATAGCCATGAAGCCCAGCTAAGCATGTAGCTCCACAACACGGTAGGGCAAGCGCATGATGACCAAACTTCCTCGCAGGAGGACAGGTTAAATCCCATTATGCTTTATTTAATCGCCTCACCAATAAAGTTAACTTAAAGGATGTGTTAAGATGCTGCATCGTAAGGCGGTGTTGCACACCGTCGAATGTGGCATGATTCTGAAGTTCAGAACGGTTGGGAGATGTTGTGAGCTTGTGGATCGTCTGTTTTCGGCACGTGAGTCGACACCGTTGTACCACAAAGTAAATCTGGCAGAACGTGCACATCAATGCCTGCCAGCCAGGCTGCCAAGTCTCAACAATATCATCACTGGTTGGCTTGCTATAGTGTTTTCAGAACGTTGATGTTTAATGGTTGTGAGTGACTCAACACTCATCTCACACTGATAGTAGACTAAGCAGTGCGCCATGTGAGTTGTGAAAGTGGCACCTCCAGGGTCCTCCGTATGGAAGAACAACTATTAAAAGAGCTACCTCTAATGTTAGTCATTGTTAAAATAAAATGCTAGTATTTACATTTACATTAGCATGCAAGTACAAAGTAAAAAGAAATCACACCCATGTGAAATGAGGGGCGCTCTTATTGTACATCATAAATTTACTGCTTTTTATATAGAAATAAAATTGATATTATGCATAATTAAGTTTCTAATGCGGCCCCTTGGGAAAAATAATTGCCCACCCCTGGACTAAAAGCAACTGCTGCCAGTAGTTTTGTAGCATTTTATAGAGCTGTTAATGTGTTACCATACCATGCAAGAAATCCACCCATTGGCAATGAAGCGTACTTTTCTAAAAAGAATACAACAGTGGTGGTTCAGATTAATGTTGGGACAACGTATTATTTAAATAAAATATATTTTTTATTTTATACGCACACATACGGCGAAAATATAGCTGATCTACAATACCGTATGTATTTGGTATTTAAATTACTTTAAATAAATTCGAGCAAGTTTAGCTGAGTTCGCACACACAAGCTGGGGAATGAGACTATCCCCTCCCTGACTCCTTATATATTGCAAGGAGTCATGGAAGCATACTGGTAAGTGGGTTACTAGAACCAGGACTGAGAAACACTGAGCTGCAGTAGGACAGGGTTTCCATTCCAAAGTATGTCATGCCAAGGACCCCCAAATAGCCATAAACAGCTAAAATTGACAATGTCAGCCAGCTGGTCAGCACATGCCTTTAGGACGCGGCCTAAAGGCCCATTAGGGCCCACAGCCTTACAGATGTTCACTTCACACATTTGAAGGCTATGCGCTTGTCGGCCTCTTAGATGGTTAATCCCAAAGTGGTGCTGCCGCCAGTTGGCTAATGTTGCCCTGTTCCCCTCCCCAGTGGGTGCCAGCACCCGAGTTACATTTATGAGCATTTTCTTGTTCACTGATAGACCAGCGAGTAATTCCTTCAGTGCTGTCTCCAGGGTAAATATAAACAATAAGGATAATCACTAAACTAGATTTGTGGGGGTGAAAATGCAGAAATATTTTCAAAAATAACGAATTGTAGATCAGCTTTTTTCAACACATGACAAAGTAGGGTTTAAGTGGTTGATGGCCACTTCTTATCAAGGCCATCTTTGAAGTTTATTGGCAAACATTCCCAGGAGCACTTCATCAGGGCTTAGACATCTTCTTGGACCCACTTTAATTCCACCTCGTTAGTTACTCAAGTGCTCAGTGGAGGCTTTGTTGGTGAGATAATTTTAGCGCCATTTCTTCATAAAGGGATTTTAAGGTCAAGCTTTTAATGTGATATTTTATAGACGTTCACATAAATCAGCAAGAGGAAGTCATGAATTAGTGACATGTCCCACCACTACTACTTTTAGTTTGTCATCAAAGTTTTTTTTACTACTGTTAGTGACAGATCAATCTACTTATCACCAAATGATTGAAGACAAGGACATGGAATGGTTACTGTATGCCGTAATTGAACATATTTGATAATCTTACTTTTTTAATATTAATAAAAGTGTAAAATCTGAAAGTGTAGTATTTTTTACACTGGAATTGCAAAAGACTTGTGGTTCTACTTTTGGTCATGATCCCAATAATTTGCTTGTGTATTTGATGTGATCTGAGCAACAACCCAGGGCGAGTGGCATCATACATAGTCTAACCACCAGCACAATGTCCCCCGTCCCTCATCATATAAATAATAATGGGACTTAAGAGAAAATATACATAAATCGTTAAACTTGCATATATTGGGGTCGATTATGCAAGTGGAACAATATTACCCTGTAGTTGGCCTGGCTGGCCCCCTAGTTTTCTCACTCTACAATATCTCTTGGCTCTGTCAGCTTTACAAGCTGCTCCTTTCCCCCCTCTACCACTCAGGTTGAAGTTTTGCTGTATGGCTGGGTGACATCTCACGCTGAATGTCTTCTCACCACCTCCAACGCATGGTAAGGTAAGGCATGCCTCATGCAGAGTCTCAATACATCAACAACTCCATGGTGGCTTCCAAAAAGAAACTGCCAAAAGCCTGTTGTGCTGGTGTTGTCCTGGATAGCCAGCTGTCTATAGGACAAAAGCATTCATTGCAGCGGTCACTCGTTTCCGTTTGTTCACACTTTTTAACATCCGAAGGATCAGAGTCAGACCCTTCCTCACCCAGAAGTCTGCACAGCTTCTTATCTAGGCCTCAGTCATCTCAAAGCTTGACCTCCTTAATTGATCTCCAGGCATGCTCACTTAAGCCCCTTACCCACGGACAGACAGATAGGCCTCAGACATTCGTATACACTGGCCCGACCAAGCAGAAGACAGTAGGGTAGGCTATTTGTTTTGCTCCACTGTATCATTGATCCCCTCACATCAAAGCAATGGTATTTAGGTTGAACATGCGCTAAGTTTTCCTTTCAGATGAAAACTATGTTGTTGTCAGCAGTCATCACATCACAAACAATGGATATTCTGCTAAAAATAGTTTTTGTTTTTATTATAGTGTATCTGGGGGGGAGCATTCCTCCCAGATACACTTAACACCCCCTGTCTTTCTTTCAAAGTTCATCTGTTTGAAAGGAAACATGTTAAAATGGCAATCATTAAATAACAGAGAAGCCTGACTGTATGAGAGCATCTTGGAAGCTACAGGAAGATATATTGAAGATTTCATACTTGATGATTGTGTGTGGCTGAATGCTATGTCAGTGTTACTGTAATTTAACTAAAAACTGAAGATTTTACAGTGCAGCTTGTTAGATTTGTCTCTTCAATAGAGTAAGCCGTCTATAGGCTATGGTAGAGAGAGACCAGCTTTGTGTCTCTGTGACATTATCTTGGCATTCTTCTTTCTGGCTTTGGAAGAGGTTGGTTCATGTACATACATTAATCCTGGGCTTTCCAGGATTACTAAAAACACACATTTTCCTTTTAAGTACACTTCACACATTAGTTGTTCTTTGTTTTTCCTCTCACTTGCCACTCTCTTTTGCTCTCTCTTTTGCTCAGTTGTACAGTATGTCGAGAGAGAGAGAGAGAGAGATAGATATTATTTCAAGGATAAAAATGTCATGAACCTTGGTGTCTAGTTAACAGGGCATCAACATGTTGGGCTCAGACAAAACTGCTGTTTACATTGTTGGTGTGTGAACATCCCTTAAGATTGCCATGCATCATGGATGTCCCTTGGTCTCCGTCTCTGTCATGCTTTCAGAATAAATTAAGAGACTAAGAATGTTATTAACCCATAGGTTTAGTTACTCCTACACCACTTATGCATTGACACGGTGGTATGTAGTGAGACTCTGTGAGTTATTTTCTTCTTAACCAGTCCTAACTCTTTTTTATTTATTTTTATAATGTTTTATTGGGTTTTCTTACATTTTTTAAAATACAAGACATACAAGGAACATTGTACACCAAAAAAACATCCATGACAACATTAACGCGTGCCCACCCACCAGCTATAGCCCTGAGGGGAGAATAGACTTATTGAAAAATAAATGTATGATAATAAACAAGACTTACAAAAAAGGATTAGGAAAGAAACTTGTAGGCAAGAAATGACCATATGAAAGAAGCTAAAGAAGATCAATTGCAATTAAATAATTCATATATATCTGAGTCTGATATGAATTTGGTCTAAAATGAGTCTCCAATAAGTAATCCAGTTGCCTTTCTCACATTGAGCTCCAAGTATTCAAATGCAATCAATTCTAGGATAGTGGTCTGGTTACAGATTATTTAGAATTAACATATTTTGTCACATATTATTGCTTTAAAACAACACAGTAGAGAGAAGTTAATGTTTTAATTTAAAGTGTCAGACAGATGTCCCTCATCAGTCTGAAACATGCAGGATTGTTGACATCTGAAAGATGTCATGGTATTAGAACTGAAACCATCCATCACCTGATTGACTAACTGCTAATTGACGAGTTTGATTGGTTAGGTATGTTCACGGTTAGAATTGATTAAGGAATGAAATGGGTGAGTGCATGACTGTGTGGGAAGAATGAACTTTGGCACTGATGTGTGTTTGTGTGTTTGTCCCTCAGTCCATAATCTTAGAATGTATTTATTTCTGTGCTTTCTACATTCATATACAATATACTGTAGTAACTGTACATCATAATGAATAATGCATATAGAGATAATGCGTTTGATGTTTCTGTGCTCGAATGCATCTCATTAGCTGAGAATGACTGACACATGAGAATGACTGACACATGATAATGACTAGTGTAATGTAATCATATTCCATCATATTCACGTGCTTTTGGTGAGAAATGAGACAGACTCCATGCAGTCACTTTCAGTAGTAGTATAGAGGCCTGCAGAGGGGAACAGTATGCGTCTGTGACACAGGTGATGCAATTATGTTTCTGCACTGTCAAATAGGTCTACATCTATCCTAAGATGCCATAATCAAAGTTGTACTGCCATTGGCAACTCAATATCTCCCCTGGGTTCAATAATGGTCTATCTGTCTGTCTATCGCCATGTGTGCAAGTTCAGATCGATTTGTAAACCCACCGAGTAGAAAAATGTACGAGGATGTGCAGATAAACTGACAGTTTTGTTTATTTTATAGCACCATGGTCCTTAATATACAAAAGTAAAGGTATAGACTGAGATGGTAAAGGGGCTCTTTGGCATTCACCATCTGCCATGGTGTTACACAACCAGACAACACAATGGTGTGGCTATTTTATTTATTTTCATAAAAGTAACAGCTGGTATATAGTAGACCTGTTCATTCTGTCAGAAGACATACATCAGAGACACTTATCCCTTGGTGTTGTCATCACGCGACAGAGCTGCTCCACTGACAATGAATTGGAGACAGACATCATAAAATTATAAAACCTAATTTAGAGGTACTGAATCCGAACTAATGTTTAATTTAAATGTATATTCTTCAGATGGTGGAATCCTTTGGTAATAGGTCTTATCTACAGGGGTGGCCATGAAGTTCTGTTTGTCAAAAACATTCAATTTAAAAATTGAGATCATTACATACCAGTTTCTCCACTGGTATTTTGTATTGCTTAGCACTGCTCTGTTTAACACAGCAGATTCTAATGAAAATCAACGATAATAACCAGTAGGTTGATTAGTTTATCAATACTTATCTCATCTATCTTAGCTGCGATTAGGAAGCGCAGTGACGTCCGACGTGACGTTGGCCGCGTTGTCCGACTAAATCTAACCCTAACTCTAACCCTAACCTCAGTCTTAACCGGCCATGTAAGTCCCGTAACCTCATATCAGTTTTAACCGGCCAAGAAACCTCATATCAGTTTTAACCAGCCACGTAAGTCACCTATAACCTCATATCAGTTTTAACCAGCCACGTAAGTCACCTATAACCTCATATTAGTTTTAACCAGCCACGTAAGTCCCCTATAACCTCATGTTAGTTTTAACCAGCCACGTAAGTCCCCTAACCTCATATCAGTCTTCACCAGCCACGTAAGTCCCCTAACCTCATATCAGTCTTAACCAGCCACGTAAGTCCCCTAACCTCATATCAGTCTTCACCAGCCACGTAAGTCAGTTTCACTTCCATGTTTCCTAATCGCAGACAGTAGGCTCCCAGTACACATGCAGTAGGTTAAAAAAGACCTACGTTGATATGAGTAACCCACTGGTGATTATTGGTTGATAACATTCGAAGCGGGTGGTTTTTACAACCCTTCTGTTAATCCTGTTCTGTTTTACCCACTGCTTTTTTCCTTAGTCCACTCTGTACATGCTCCCTTTCTTCTCTGTTCCACTCTCTTCTGTTCTGTCAATTTCAGCCACCATCATCTTCCTGTATTGTACAATATGTGTGAATAGCTTGGCAGTGCCTCGTGTAGCTTGAGCTGGTCAATGCAAAAAGTCCAAACATTGAACGCACGCACGCTCGCACGCACGCACACACAGTCACACACAGTCACACACAGTCACACACACACACACACACACACACACACACACACACACACACACACTTGGCTTCTGTCTGCTGCAGGAAAACTCCCATCTACTTGTACTCGATCTGTCTCAATCTTTCTCCAACCCCCTTCACCCTCCGGCTCTATCTCTCTGTCTCTGAAATGAGACATGTATTGTGGGGTTGCCAAAATGATTTCTTATTATGGAGGTAAGTAAGTGTAAAATTGACTCTCCGGTGGAATGTGAACACTTACTGTAACCAATTGCAGGCAAGAATGTTTCTATTGTTCACATGGACATCTGTGTGTGTGTGTGTGTGTGTGTGTGTGTGTGTGTGTGTGTGTGTGTGTGTGTGTGTGTGCGTGTGCGTGTGTGTTTGCGTGCATGTTTATGTACACATGCATTCATGGTAAAAATGCACATACATAATTTCACCTTAATTATTTCATATTATTTTTAGAGCATCTGTGTATCCACTTGTGATTTTTTTGTCAAAAGTACTTTGAAGTAGAAGTTGATATTATGGAATGGCTGATAGCCCTGGCTATTCCTTGGTGTTATTTTTATTCACACTTTAATATCCCTATTAAGTCACTACCGACTCTTTTATGTAATTAAGCAGCGGCATCAATAACTTACTAATTAAGTGATGACCAACAATTAGCTAAGTTGAGCCCAGTGCAGGCTTAGGCTGAGTGGTAAGTATTCAGCATAAACTGCTGGCTGGGCTCTATGAACAGGAGGGGAGTGAGAAGAGGAGGAGTGGAGAGCAGAGGGATAGAGACAACTTGGGGTGTAGAGTAGAAAATGATGAGGAGGAAAGATGAACGATAAGAATGATGGAGATGTGAAAATGGTACAGAAGAGGAGAGGACTTACCATACACGCACTATCAATTTAGTCCGACTCAGCATGGAAAACCACTTAAGTAGTGGCCCCCAAAAGTTTAGGAGAGAGAGTAGTGGTGGAGTGAGAGGGAGAGAGGGGAGCGGGTCATAGTGAGGAGAGAGAGAGAGTGACAGGGCTGAGAGAAACGAAGAGACAGAAAGGACAGCAGAGATTATATGTCATGTTGAAAGATGAGCCACTATTTGTCCTGCTCTGGTTCATGCTGTCTTGAACACAAACACATGCACACACGCGGACGTACAGACATGCATGCACGCATGCGCGAGCACACGCACACACACACACATCCTTCTGTAGTGTTTTTACATTATATGATATTAATTTGTTTCACAGTTAACAGGTTTTCTTCACCTTTGGGTGTTCTGAAAGCTACCACCCAAAGCCTAAATACAAACAATTAGTGCCACGCACAACAACCTCAATTAAATCCTTCTGTCAATCTGGACTGCAGATTCAGTCCCCATCTTCTACTCACCCTAGTACAGACACAAACACAGTACCAAAAACTGTGTTGCGCTAGCGATTTTAAACGTAGGGATAATTAACATATTTTACCAGGAATGTGTGTGCACACTGCACAGTTTCATGGCATTCAAACACTGCTTTCATGATTTCTGTCCCTCACGCATCAATATAAAAGTAGACAGTAGACAATTTCACAGGACCGCACCCACGTAAATTCGCTTGCATTGTCGCAAAACAGACTTCTCCGCACGTACAGATAAAATATAAATGCAGGACTCATTGAAAATGAATTACTAGGACCTGGCTGTCGGGACTCAGCCGTGTGCCCCCCTTGCCTCTGGGCCGGCCCCCCACACAGTCGCGTTGTCTGCATCGCGGTAGTTACGTCCCTGTCTACAGCATAAGCCCAAAATATGTCACGGTGTGAGCATGTAGATGTGCTATTTTCACTGAATATTCGCCCCAGAATGCTATGGTTCGTCAGTGTCAATATTGACAAAGCCTGGATAGCCGAAACTCTTGCCTGATCTGCTTTCTTGTTAGACATAGACACAGCTCTGAGTGCGACACGTCACCTGTTTAAACGCCATTGTTTTAAGAGGATAACGCAACAGAGGAGAGTGTGGTGGTAGATCACCACAAGTATCGGCAGGATGGAATTGTTATGATTTGCTCTGTTTGATTGAGAAGCTGAGGATCATCATCAGGGTATCTGAGGAAACTGTAGAATATGGCGGTGAAGTCTGAAAAAACTCCCACACCCCGCCCATGGGTAGCATCCACACATCCACATCCTAGACCAATATACGTTGTATATACCTTTCATGCCGGGAACACATCTATTTCATTTTAGATGTTCAGATTTATTTATTTTAAGAACATGAACGCAAATTAAAGTCATTTCTAGTAAAAGCCAAAGGTCTAAGCTAAAATGTTTATATCATAATAATAATAATAATTATTGTTGTTTTTTGTTTTTAAGTGGTGCAACCACTTCTACATCCAGCTTTGTCCGTGTACCTGTGTACCTGTGTGTGTCTTTGAGCCTGAGTATGTGACTTATTTATACCAGAAGGGGGCGCCAGAAACAGAGAGAGGGGTAGTGCTGTGTCTCTAATGAGAGAGAGAGAGAGAGAGAGGGGGGGGGGGGGGGGGAGGAATTGCACCACTTGGTTCACACAGGTGTGTTTTTTTTTAAAGATCTGTTTATGCCTTGAAGACGGAGCCCCTATAGGATGGGTAAAAGATGAGTAAATGCAGTGGACAAAAGTCACGGTGCGAAGTCATTGGCATCCGTCAGTCTCGAGAGACTATGGAGTCGCGCTCTGGATATGGGTTCTTCTGCTTTTGCTTTTGCAGCAGCGTTCAGTGTGTCTGAGTAGACCAATGCGGGTCTAAAAAAAAAAACACAAACATGTGTTTGGGGGTGGGGATTGCAATGGATTTAGTATGCACACATTAACTGACGTGTAATCCCAAAGTGGTACATGTACCATTTTATTTAGTTTGAGATTTATTGGGTGAAAACAAGGTGGAATAATTCCCCAGAGTGATGTAATCGGAGGACACTGAATCCTTGTAATTAAAGCTCAGTGAAATTATGGGGATGGTTGAAGCTTTAAAGCCTGTCTTAAAGCCTCTCGGATCCTGTTAGAGAAACAACAGTAAAACTGATTAAGTTGTTTTTTTATGCTTAGTATAGACTGAATAAGCCTTTTCTAAAACACAAAACTGTAGAAAAGAAAAGGTCATTACAGTCAAAATGTGTGGAGATATAGGCCTATTGAATGTAGCCTAAAACCTTTGCTGGAACAGTCGCTCACATTAAAGGAGCTTTTATTTATTTTTATTTCATTTTGTTCTTTTTTTATAACCAGTGGTTGCATTCCAGGTTCGTGTTTGGTCTTAAACTTCCAACCATTTGTGTTGCTGAAGTTTTATAAATGCTTTTCTGATTGACCTCTGAAACTTTTGGACTTGATCTGCAGAATGTCTAATGCTACCAAGTCTGGAAGACTTAAACATAACACTTAAAGACCTTTAAAAAGATAAAAGTCTGACACCCTCACACATCTACTATACTAAAAAACACTTTGAAAAGGCTTTTAAAATATACTATAAGTCTGGACATTTACAGACTTTCACATTTTCGCGGCCTGAAAATCTCTGGCACAAACATTTCCAGTCACGTTAATGTTCCTTATACCTGCCATTTCACCCAGACAAGGTGGCTTGTTGTACTGTGCATAATATGCTCTGGTGCTTGTATACATTTTGTTGGCAAGAAATCAATACTAATCATTGGTTTGTGTCTCAGGAGAGTATAGAAATGCATACAGACATAGTGTACACATGCACACAGACATGCAGCATGCACACACATAATCATGCACACACACACATACTGTACAGACGCCCACAAAATCACAAACTGTATGTGGTGTCTGTATGTAATAAAAATAAAATATTGCATAACAGCTACAGGAGATTGCACTGGGGAAATATCTCTTTCTGTGACACACACGCACGCGCGCACACACGCACGCATGCACACTCTAATGCAAACACAGAAACTTGCCTGTTGACTTACACAAACACATCAATAATGCACACACATGCAATAACCATGCAATAACATACACACCTGACTCTCGCACGCACGTTGCACGCACGCACACACAAACACGCCACAGCGCATGGAAGGAATTGCACAGCCAGGTGTACAAGTCCCTCACTGGCAAGAAACACTTCCAGACTTGAATGAGCATGGACAGTTGGACACGTGCACACACACACACACATTCTATCATTCTATCTATCTTACACATGCATCAATGCACACATGGTTACTCCTTTCGTACAAGTGAGGTGGTGTGAGGTGGTTGTGGCTCTCTTTTTGTGTGTGTGTGCGTGTGTGTGTGCGTGCGTGCATGCGTGTGATGCACTCTTGGCTGTCTGGTGACAGCTAATTAAATCTGCAGCTAACACATTGAGGCCTCTGTACCACAGACACATAACTCACTGTTATCTACGCACACACACACAGACACGCTCGCACGCACGCACGCACAGGGGTTATACACACAGGTAAGTCTAGGTCTGACGTGTGTGTGTGTGTGCGTGTGGCGGCGGGAGTCATAGGAAACTGTAGCTCACCAATGTCACCATTATCTACCACACACAGACACTATAGCCTCTTTTTGGACAGAGCAACAGACAGAAAGAGTGGACAGGAAGAGAATGCAAGTGACAGTACATGTGTGCTAGTGTGCTTGTGTTAGATCAAGTGTGTGTGTGTGTGTGTGTGTGGTGTGTGTGCTCACGTGCGTGCGTGCATGTGCGGTAGTAGTGCAGTTCACACATGCATACATGTTGTCATGAGTCTTGTTACATGTTGTCATGAGTCTTAACCATTTGACACCAGTTATATATTTAACCTTTTTGAAAGACTTTGGCCTATAAGGACATACCCCAAATGAGAACACCAGGGTTAAAGCTGCAGTATGTATGTAGTAGTGGGAGACATACACTGTCAGCGAAGGGGTCCTTGGTTAAAAAAAAAAAAAAAAAGACCCCTTCACATTTGGCTAAATTTTCCCTGATGCCAAACAGTCGTTTCTCTTGGAGAAAGCATGACACAGCCGGTGACTGTTCTTTCACCCGCTTTGAATGTTATCAACCGATAATCACAATATATTCTTATCAAGACCATGCAATGGAGGCAATTTCCACATACTGCCTACCGCCAGTAGGCGACTATAGGAAAGCACCCGCCCCTCTAGACCAGAAACCACACAGGCTGGGGCAGGCTAGTAGTCACACAACGTGCCCAACGCGGACAATAGGTCAATGGCTGACAGCAACGTCAATATGTAGGAAATGTCCATTCTTGGTCCATTGCGTGGTCTTGATAAGGGCTGATGACAGAGATTAAATACTCTGATAACATCCGAAACCGTCTATCTTGTGTTTCTTATACGTGGATAGGCTATACTCTTTCTTTGGTGTTTGTTGAGTTTCAATCAAGTTTGCTTGCTTTTCATATTTCTTTCTTGAAACTTGCCAGTCACAGAAAGTTTAGGTCACCCAGCAGAGATCTCCTTGGGAGACACTTTTTTGTTTAATTGTATTAATTTTATTATACCTTCCAGCCTTGGAAAGTGTTTCATTCTTACTGTAGGGAATGAACAAAGCTGTAATCAAAAGGAAAATAAGTTTGTCCTTTCTTAATTAAAATGTCCAAATATGGCCAAATTCTGGGCATGCATACTAGGCAAACCTTTAGCAAAATAGCAGATCTACAACGTCACAATGTGTGTCTTTGGTGTTGAGAGAAAAAATGAGGCGTACGACCCCTGGGGGACCCTATAGTCAATGAGTCAATGAGCCATCATGTGAGCCTCCTTGCTCACATGCTTATGCTTATGAAGTACTCTTAGGAAGACATGGTTCTATTTTTATGAAGTATCTCTGGAAACTGAATGAATTCCCTCATCCGCACGCACGACGCTCGCACGAACACACGAACGAACGCACGCACGCACGCAGAGCACGCATGCACACACACACACACACACACACACACACACACACACACACACACACACACACACTACACACACTGCTCTACTCAGTATTGCTTTTTAATGTGTGTCTACACATTCCTTAATTACCTTGATAAAGCAGGGAGGTCCCAATTAAGTAGAGTGAATTTTCTTGTTTAGAATAATGTGCTTGCTGTGGGGCATGAGTTCTCCAACTTTAATGGAGCCAAATAAGAAATGCTTATTATTATTTTTACCGTGGGACTTGGGCTCACTGCACCATACCGTTGTAACTTGTTAACTTGCACCAGCAATAGAGCATTTTATAAACGCACCAAATAGTCTTACCTAATCTAATGCAATAAAACAGTCTTGGAAGTTGCAGCCATTATTTATTTTGCCTTCTGAAATAATGTTGTTTTTTTGTAGTTTTGTGTTTAAGATGGCTCTCTAATGACTTTGTGAGGATGTTTGCTGAAATCTTGATTTAACCCATTAATACCTGAGGCTGATTCTACAAATGACTTCTAAATAAGTAGTTCTTAAACTGACAGTCAGTTTGACAGACTATGTCTGTCAGACTATGTCTGTCCAACTGATCGACTGAGTATCTGACCGGCGACAGGCTGCTTGTTTGCCTGACTGTCAGCCTGGCTGATTAACGGACTGGCCATCTGGCTGATGGACTGTCTAACTTACTCACTCACTTATTTAATGACTGTATGCTGGTTGTTTGGTTTAACTCAACTGATTGAGGACACAGTGAATGCACACATGTGTCACTGACCAGCCGGTCTGGCCGACCACTTGTCAGACTGTTTGTCAGTTGTTGATGATGATTTAGTGACTATAGATATAGACACAGTGTCTAATTGAATGACTGACTTGCTAAATGGTCATCTGACCAACTGCATTTAAGCAGCCACGTGAAGCTGTGAGCTGAAAGCAGAGGCTGCGGCACACAATCTGAATACAGATGTTCATTAACGAGAACTTGCTATAGCTGGCAATTATGACTGAGTCATTCTTGTTTTGAATCCATTTTGACTGTACGACGTGTGGGAACGTCATAACTAATCCAACCGACGGTTTGCTAGGACGTGTACACATGTTAGGATGTGTACACACGTCCTAGCGCATTTTCATTGATATCAAACATGAGAAAAATAATCTCCTTCTGCACCATACTCCTTGCTCTTTAGCACATGCGCGTTGTCGTTCACTTCCCTGTTTTCCGTTCACAAAGAAAGGCTCGGTGCGTGTAATCTAAGGAGCTCTCCGTGGTTTTGACCAGATGGATATACTAAGCTCTTCATTTCTGACTTCAACATGACTCTTATTCAAAATATGAAGCGAGCGATCATCAGCGATGATTATTATAGCAAAACTATGCCTCCCATTTTTTGTCCGGAAAGCAGCCATATCTTTCTCGCACCCCGAGCTTCTATTTTGAAAGAAATCCTGGCGCTGATTGTGTTAATGAGACAGAACAGACAGACAGACAGACAGACAGACAGACAGACAGACGGCACCATATAGAGGACACGTACATAAGGAAAGATGGAGAGATGGGTATGGGTAAGAGACAGATGGGAAAGTGTAGGGGAGAGATAGAGGAAGAAAGAAATGAGCTGCACCTCCTCGTCATAGAAGATAAGTAGAGATTAATGGAGGAGAGGAGATGTATAGAGAAACACACTGTAGGGTATGGGGGGAAACAGATGGAGGGCAGAGAGGAGAGGGATGGAAACGAGAGACACACAGAGAGGAGGAAGATTAAAGAGGCCAGGTAGAATTTTTCAAAGTGTGATACGTTATACTTGTGTGTGCGCGTGTGCGTGTGTGTGTGTGCGCGTGTGTGCGTGCGTGCGCCAGCCAATGGTGGAAGAAGTACTGAGCATTAGGTGTTAAGGCTATGAAGGCAAATCTACAGCCAATCTGCAAATGATGCGGATCTTGCGAGCTATAGTTCAGGTAGAATACACTCGAGAGCCAGCCCATGTGGTTTACAGTGTTATGCAAGACCCATGCTGTATGTCATACACTGACGTAGCAATCAGCTCACCAATTCGGTGGGTTATTTAAGCTTACAAAAGTCTGTGTTCATTCAACCAGACAGTGGCCTTGTGGTTAGAATGTCCTCCCTGAAACTGGGAGGTTGGGGTTCGATCTCCGGCCCGGGTCATACCAAAGACTGTAAAAATGGGACCCAATGCCTCCCTGCTTGGCCCTCAGCATCAAAGGGTTTGATTGGGGGGTCAAATCTACTAATCAAATGAGTTAAAATGTTATATCTACACTTCTGTTCACATCTTATAATAATATATTTGTTCGTTTTATTCGTGGATTATCTGACTGAACTGTATACGAGTGTGAGGTTTTGACACACGATGTTCAAATGATCAAATGTTTTGATAAACAGAAAGAATTATTGATGTTGCGAATGTAATTGGAGAAAGGGAAGGAATTGGAAATGGTACAACAGCAGGCAAAATTAAGACTGGAAATGGGAAGAACACGACAGATCAGCTCAAACTTGAAAAGAAATTGAGAAAACAAACGTCTATGTTGGAGTTAGAATGTGAGAGATAAAGTATAATTAAACAGGGGCAGTTGTCAAACCAGGAAGAGCCAGATCAGGGACGGGAGAGTTAATATGACATTTTCAATAGTTTGTACTTGGTGACAGAGGTTGAAATGTTTTTTTTTTAACATGTTCCAGATGCGAAGGGCTGGGTTAATTCAGACTACACAGTTTTTCTGCAGTGTGTGTTGTTGACGTGCACAGGAGGCTTTTTCCTCATTGACCGCAGGTGACAGCAGCTGTTATGCAAAGGTTAAGGCTGTGCTGTGCTGAAGGCTTATGAATTGGTCCCTGTTAGAAGGGGTACAAAACATATCTTGTGTTGCATGTGATTGATTTGGTGACTCACTTCAGCCAATGGTGTTCAGAGGAGGAATATTTGGATGATTTGTGTAATCTGATGGGCCTTAGTGGCTGCTGTGAAAAATGGCCCTGCTGTCGAGTATTTTCTCTGGGAGTTCAGGTGGATCAAAGTTTTCTTTCAGAACTGAAGGTTTTTAGTGCTGTCCATGACTCCATGACTCCACAAATGTTTGTCTTCTACTCTTTTCTTCCGTAAAGAAGGTCATTGGAAAAACTAAGTCATGGAACAATCACAAGGGAGCGCGGATATAAAGCTGGCTGCTTTACCTGTGACAATTTACAGTTTAGTTGGCCTATTGCTGACAAGTCATGTAGTGAATTGAAGTGTCTGTCATGTCAAAGCCTGATTTGAAGTGACATGACAAGTTCCTACTTGTCCTTTGTTTCAAAAGTATACTGTATGGCAATGTGCCAGTGACCATAGAACTCATGGGATCCATTTATCCTGACATCTGCTTTTTCTGTGGAAGCATATTACACAGGGTCAGGGTCCTGTGTACGCTGATTCTGGCAAATGTTGCCAGGGCAGTGTCTTGGCTGATTAGCCAGCACAACCTGTTCTTTCCCTAGTACCACTTGATAATCATGTCCCTTTAAAAAACATTGCCTTCCGTATTGGAGAAAATGATGAATGCCTATAATACATGTATACGGCCGTGTGTGTGTGTGTGTGTGTGTGTGTGTGTTGACACTAGGGCCTCTGTCTTTTAGTGTCACTGGTTCCCTGGGTGCCATATGTATGAAAGTTTGCGCAGCATCCACATTAAATGTATGCATTTCTCCAGGTTTTTGTAAAACATGTACCTTTTTGTTTTGATCATAATTATGTCGTGACCCATGCCGAAAGACATGGCCAAGGTTTTACACCCTGTCCGTCCGTCGATCCATCCGTTCGTAATTTTTTCTGTATACAGCTAAGGGCCACTATTATTTCCACACTCACTCCACATTGCATATTACTGTAATATAATTATGTCCATGCGTCCACTTCAGTTTAACCACTTAGTAAAACAGAGTACAGTTTAATGTAATTCAGGGGTACCTTAGATGAAAAAGTAATTTACAGGGGTGACCTGAGCCTAAAGAGTTTGTGAACCACTGGTCTAGTCTACTGTAACCACGTGTTTTATCTCTTCATGAATTATTATTTCAAACAAAGTGTTTTTTGACTGGGGGGAATTGCCTGTCATAATTTGACCCCCCAGTATCAGGATGTATTAGGATGTTGATATTCATTCATCAGCCAACACTCCCCACTGACAGGTAGTCCCCCCCCTCCCCCCAGAGAGGACGTATAGGGCCTTAGTCCTACTCCTCCTCCCAGCCAACCCTCCCCACTGACGGGTAGTTAATTTAGAAGTTAATTCCGTTCAGTTAACGCTTCTATCTCTCTCTAGCTCTCTCTCTCTCTAATGCAACGGCCGGTGCTTGTGATGGAGCGAGAGCATAAGTTATAGTAGTGTGAGTGTACTGTATACCCTGACAGTTCACAGTTCATAAGTTATAGTAGTGTGAGTGTACTGTATACCCTGACAGTTCACAGTTTGAGTTCATTTACATTAGTCTCTCACTCTCCTCTAAGTCTAAGTAGTCAGAGATTGAGATTGAGAACTGCTAATGAACCAGTCCTCTGCTGCCATTGAAAATGTCGCAGGGGTAATGACAATAGGACCACAAAATGACAATTCTATGCAGGCCATTTAAATTAGGCAAACCCATTAGACATTTCCATGCAGTATACTAGAAAGCTGTGTGTTTGTGTGCTCACTGCCCATACACAAATATTGCATGATGAAATGAAAGTGTTTGTTTTGGCAACAAGGGCACTCTTGTAGGTCACTTACAGAGTCACTCATGTTTATGTTAATCTGAACCTGTGTGTGTGTGTGTGTGTGTGTGTGTGTGTGTGTGTGTGTGTGTGTGTGTGTGTGTGTGTGTGTGTGTGTGTGTGTGTGTGTGTGTGTGTGTGTGTGTGTGTGTGTGTGTGTGTGTGTGTGTGTGTGCGCTTGCGTGAAATCGTTGGCGCGCGCACACACACACACACACACACACATTATGCCAGCTCACATTGTAAACAGCTTTGGGTTCATGCTATTAGCTTGTAGTGTTGTTGTTGTAAAAAATCAGACCTGAAGCTGATTGAACTGGCGTTCCTCCAGGCCCTGTCTGTGTCCAGGATTGTGTCAGTATTTTGTCTGGGTAATCTCTCTGAGGCGATGTGGAAAAGTAGGGGAAATGATGAGAATTAAATGGTGGTTATAATAACTGTGCCTAAAACGCCCCTTTGAATTCTCTGAAACATAATGTTGAACATGCATGTGAAACCAAAGCTCCCTGTTGGAAAACACATAGAAAAGTCATTTGTACAATGGTTCTTTGTTCATTAGATTAAGTAATTCTGGTGGGAAGCCAATTAACTGTAACGCAGGAGTACCGTTTTATGTTGCACACAATGCGTTTGAAGAAAAAAGCTCTTAATCAGTAAGCACTGAAGTTGAAATGTGTTGCCGGTGTAGATTTTTTGTTCTCTATTAAGGCTTTTATTTTTTTTACACATTTTTCTTCTATGCGCTATTGCGTGAAACATTAAACGTACTGTACTTCTCACCTGTACATATCTACATTTTATTTTATAATTAGCCTTCTGGGAGCACGTTTTCCTCACGGTATAGGCTAGAGGATTATGTAAATCTAACATGCTCCGTTTAAACTAGCACTGGTGTAATTGTGTGAAACAGCAGTTAGAACATTATACCATTACAAATTATTGAAAGCCATACTGATGGAATACCTCGAGGAAGGCTAAAGCTACAGTAGCTTAAGCTACTAGATCGGTCATCTTTACTGTATACAGTAGGTGAAACAATGAAATGCAACAGTTTGCACTGATAGATCCGTATTTTGCTGTTGGCATTTTGATGCGTTTTAAATGGTTTGGATTTGCATGCTAATTTATTTCCATGAGTGACAAACACAATCTGAATATATAGAGAGTAACATTACTTTACTGGCTGCTCCTTGTAAGAACAGTCTTGTGGGATTTTAGCATAAAGGCACGTGATTTAGTGTAGAGGAAAAATAGTAGCAAACCTAGTATAGGCCCATGTGGGACTCCAGTCAATGAAGTATATACAGTATGGTTTACGTAGTTAAACAATGTTTAATTCCAGCCCACAGTTGTTTTTTAGACTATATCACCTTAACATGTACTTTACTGTAGCCTAGAAGCTGACTCATATTGAATTTAGGCCTCGTTCACACTGCAATTAATTTGAGTGCTGTTGTTAACCCTGTTAATATTGTCCCAGATCAGGGCTAATTAGTCCCTGAGCAATAGTCGGGGGTTAGGCCACGTTAGGATGTGCTACTGTGGAGCCTTCACTTTCCCAGGGCTAATGCCTGAGTTATCCTGGGGTTACTGGGGTATCCTAAAGCCCTTAAGCCCTGTCTAAAAAGGTTTCCTAGTGAAGAACACACTAAATCTCCCTGAATGAGCAATCGATGGGCTACTGCATTTGGAAACACTAGTGATGGGCTCTAAAACCTCCTCTGCACTGTCAAGTCCCGAGGGTCCATTTATACACTCGAAGACTTCAATTAACACTCAGATGGTTTTGCAGTGCTTTGCAGTATAGCCTATTCCGAAATGTACAGTGTCTCGCTGTAAACTAACTTGAAGTATATATTACGTTAGTTTCACTGATCAATATCTCGTTTAAACAAGATTATATCTTGTTTGAACAAGATCATTTATTGTTCTTCCCATGCGGCCACTCCACGGCTCCGTGCAGTCTAAATGTTTGCAAACAAATAATTGGGAATAGTGTGAAAAGTGGGTGGGCAAAAATAAATCACTCAAATATAGCAATTTTTAATGCTAACATTTTTAAATTGATTGATTTTCATTGAAGTTCAAAATCTTTATTTCAGTCAGAAAGACTATTTGGCTGCATTGAAGTGTATGATTCAACTTAACATGGTTTATATTGTTTTAACATTGAGGGGAATAAAATTGCGAAAATAAATTTGTAATATCGAATCGCAACAATTGTTGAATTGCATATATAATTCCCTGAATCGCAATAATAGTTAAGAATCGCAATATAAATCAAATCGGCCACCCCTAGTATGAAACTTGCCGTAGCATTATCCATTAAGCACTTAATACATTTAGTTTGATATCAGTTTAACAGTACTATGTGATTGCTATGTGCTTCCTGTATGTCAGTCTACTATTCCCTAACTGTTCTCATTCCACACTTGACTTTTCAGAGAAATTGCATTTCTACTGGATTGAGTGAGTCCAATTTGTGGTAAAGGGTTCCCCTCTCCACAGTGTACACTTTTGAAGTTTGAAAGAGAATCCATGGTGGCTTTATTTAGAAGCTTGGGAGTTGTAAAGGACAGTCCAGAGAGTTTTATTTTATGGTCCCAGATGTGTTGAATAAATCATTTTCCCCAGACCTAATTAAACACTTAGGCCTACTGCCTGGCCCAGTTAAGCTATTAACATCTGCTGCATCAAGTGAACTAGGAATGAAGGGCTCCAGCCCCGGATGGATTTAATGATGGAAGGTTGGAAGGATATCCTTTTATCTTCCCCTTTCACTTGCTCTCTCTCATCATATGTTTATGTTGCCTTTGTTTCTATTCCTTGTGTGATCTCTTTCTTTTCTTAAGCCAGATTTATAGTTTGTTGTATGACCTAATCGTGCACTAAAAACAACCAATCTACGAACGTTTTGACTTGAGCTTATACTGTAGAGCTACTATTGTGGAAATTAAGCATTACGTATGGCTTCTCTCTATCTTTATTTAGTGCCCTATCACTCTCTTTCATTCCATCTCTATTGCTTGCTACTCTCTCGTTCTCTGCCTGCCTATCGTTGTTTTCTGTTACCAGCCTCTCTCTCTCTCTCTCTCTCTCTCTCTCTCTCTCTCTCTCTCTCTCTCTCTCTCTCTCTCTCTCTCTCTCTCTCTAATTCTGCCTCGCTCTCTCTCTCTTTTCAAAATCAGGCAAACGTCTAGACATTGATTAAATTGTGTTTCTGAATTTGACATTTAAAAGTTGAATGGATTTGTCCTCTTTAGTCTATTCTGCCCTCCAGGACCAGTTGTATAGATACAGCTGAGCTGTGGATATATTCTGTCACTCAGGGAATATTATGGCAAAGGAATAGATCTTACTCTTGGTTGGTTTCACATTTTGTTTGTTGGCAGTCACGGTCCTAGGAATAAAACGTACACTTTTAAAAAGATCTTCAGCCGGTCTTAGGGTGTAATTATTATGCATTTTCTTTCACTCTAACCCCAATTACTTTAGTTACATCCTGTGCTGTGACAGAATAATAATTAATATAACACATTACACAGTAGTTGGCAACAACAAATCCCAGACAGTTTTGACCAGCATTGTTATGAATGGGGAAATGGGAGGAAAGCATAATCACTAATCAGTCATCAGAATACTCAAAAGGGGAGTCATCATCATCCTTTTTTGACCGCAGTCGAGATCATGGATTTCACAATGCCACGCCAGAATTTCCAGTCCTTTATTGCCATCCCCAGTTCCTGCTTACTGATGCATGTGTCCCTAGCGATGACATCAGGGAACGACACTTTTCTACCTCTGGTCTGCTTTGAGGCAGGATTCCAGAGAAGAAGGGAAGATATAACCTCATTGTCAGCTCTGTAGCAGTGGCCGGCAAACTGTGTTCTTCTGGATTGGACTAGTGAAGAAACACGGGGAAGGTTGCCGTATAGCCATAGAGTAGAATCGGCTCAACGGTTGTCCTAAATACTTTTACTTTTAACATCTTACTAAGCTAGGATGACCAAAACGTATGCATGTCATTGCAGGCTGACCAGGCCATACCCTTCCTAGTTTGAAAGTCCTTTTGGGAAGATTTTGTCATTTCAGTTGCCTTGCTCAATATAAATTGATTAAATATATGTTTTCACTTGAGTGCCTTGGATTTCTTTCCTTGTTGGTCTGAAGTTTATGCCACTGGGGAGACAAAGCAGTACTTCTTGGATTTTGTGTTTATATAACTTTTTAATAGTCAGTAAGTCAGCCCAGTAGACATTGTGAAAGCAGCATTGTACTGTTCAGCTCTCAACTTCACCAACCTAAAAAGGCAGGTATCTTGCATAATTGTAAGCAGTAAACATTATTTTACAGACTAAATGTTTATTCGACCAATTCCTACTGTATGACTATTAGTCATCTAAGAATTACTTTAGTTGAGGATAGCCCTAAAAGCAAGGAACAAAACAAAGACATTGCAGTTTCCAAACAGAGCAGAGTGTATGACTATTATACATGTAGTGCATCTGTGTGTACCGTGTAGTTAGGGCTAGGCAATTAACCAAAATCATATATATATAAAACGAAGAACTAAAAAACATCACTAGGATGCAACTGGGACGTATCCTCAGAGATGTATCCCAAGGTCATCGGGGTTTCATCGGGGTTTCGGGTCTTCCAACATCATACCCCATGCATTAAATCATTTTAATGCAATCAAGTCTGCCATTTTAACACCTTGTTTAGACTGGCAGCCCAAATCAGATTTCTTATCGAGATTGGAGTCGGATTGGTTTTATGCAGCCAGGAATGTGTTCAAATCTGATTAGCAAAAATCGCTTTCCATGCGTTTTCTTTCGGTCTTCAGACAATGATGATTCTAATCTGGATAGGCCAACAATCTGATTTGGTGGCTTGAATGTGGAACTCGTTTGTCACCATTCACCTACTGTATAGTTGGCACAAACAAGTCTATTTTTCCTGTTGATTTTGTCATAAGAAATCCATCCTCACCTGCTGATGTGAGCTGCCCAGTATAGCTCAACAGGATTTAGTGTAATCCCACAGAGCAGAGCAGATGGACAAGCAGGTAAAATCACAGTGGTATAGGAACTAAATCATCATCTGAACCCCTTTATTTTACTCTAGCTTCTTGTGATCTTGTAATCACACACACACACACACTGTTGATAGACCATAATAGTATATTTACAGTACGTTAATGTAGACTGATGATAAATCACCGACGCGGAGCGGAGGTGGCATAATCACCCTGAAGATGATTTATTTATAAACAATGACCACCTAGCCTTTCATTATCCCACTTATTACACGGCTACTTAATAAATTAATTAATACAAGTGTTGCGCTTGCCGACCGCCCAGCGCAGGAAGTGAGTTGATCAAATGGGAACAAAAATGGGTTACTGCAATAAGAGCATTGTTTATTTCTCGCTTCAAATGCTTTCTTGAGAGCAATGTGAGCAATGTTTTCAAAAACTTTCTTGAGAGCACCATTGCGTGGCACATCTATGCACGGAATGTCTATGTTCACAGGCTTCTGTGTGCGGCCTAGTGGGCATCTGAGCAAGCATACCTCTTACACCATGTGTCCTTTGGGAAACCGGGCCATTGTGTGTTTGTTTACATGGTTGTCATATTGGATACAGCAGTACAGCACTTGATCCAGTATTTATTATAATAATAATAATGAATTCAGTGCCACCTGGTGGACACCAGTTTTGGCCCTTGTTGCCACCGAAGCCCATTATAAATAAAATAAAGAAAATGTAATTCTATTGTGCATGTAATGTGCATATCATCACCTGCACACCAGATTACAGGAATTTTCAAAATATGGATTACGCCTTTTGGCACTCTTGGCCACCAGGGGAAGGCGTCCAAAGGTGTCATGTGGCATGGAATGAGTTTTAATAATAATAATAATTAGGAAGTGTTTCCTTATTCAAACAAGGCAAAATAAATCACTTTGGCAATTATCCAGCCCCTGATATGAGACTGTAATCAGTCAGTCCCGCTGTCATCTGTTACGGTATATGTTTGTATAAAGCGATTCAAACAGTTGGGTCAGGCTCATTTACACATTAGTATTAAACGCACGCACGCACGCACGCACACACACACACACACCCACACACACACACACACACACACACACACACACACACACACACACACACACACACTTGTAGCTAAGCTATGCCCCCCACCACTCATTCTTTTCAGTGTACTGATTGATTTAGTAGAGTTCACTAAAAGGATTTGTTCACCAGTACTAGGCCTACTACTGTCCGCTACTTCAACCACGGAAGTGGCAGTTTGTTCCCTGATCGTTCATCTGAACGTCCTCTCAGGCTATGGGATAGTATCTCTATTCTATACTCTCTCTATCTGTATCCTATGGTTTTGTACCTGAGCCATCCCGAGGCTTATTATATACGTACATCATGGTATGGTACCTTTAGATACACGTGATTGGCTTGTTTTTGTGGTGTCTTTCTTTCTGCTTGCCCTGAACAGGGGCAAGCAGTGAGTTTGAAACATGTTGGCTTGATTTTTACCTGTTCAATGATGAACTAGCCTTGGTTTTTCATCTTATTTCACTCTGCATCAACACATTAATATACATGTGTTTTTTCCCAGTTGGGCTTCATGAGTCATAGAGAAATCATTACATGACTTTATGTATTCATTTCAACCAAAGAACCTTCCTGCACTGTTTTTTATCTTTCAGCCCTCTTTTGATTTACTATGGTGTTTCCTTTTTGAAAACGATGACACCACTGTATTTGATCAAATCAAACCATGAATTTGATCATTAATATCTGACCTTTATCGGTGCATTGCACAGGGAAATTCAGTTATCACAACAGCACCACAGTAAGGTGCTTCTATGCAAGAGGAGTCCATGCTGCTTTTTTTCACCTGACAGGGGAGTTTTCCCGGCCGGACATAGCGCATAGAAGGAACACATTATTCTGACCAGTTCATTCCCCTCCATCAGGCACCCCGGCTGGCCAGCGGGAATTGAACCCAGGACCTTCTGACAGAGTGCATTTCTACTTATTGTATGCATCAGTAGATAGAAATGAAGGGATAGGTTTCATGTGCATCATATTCAAGAGTTTCCCCCAGGGAGTATTATCACAGCCTAGCTCTGGTCCATCCATAGCCTTAAGGACTAGAGCGAATCACAGCCATGCCACTCTGCTCTATGATTGTTGCCAAGTGACTTGGGACTCTATCTCAGCTGATGTCTTTTCAGTGCTGACCATTGAATATGATGTTGTCATGGAGCCTATCTTTGGCTATAGCATTAAAGGTAGAAGAAAAGGCCTGTGCTCCGAATACAGTAACAATAATTGATATGAGTCTAGAGTGTACAGGCTTCTACTATATTTATTTTTATATGAACTAAGACATTAGCTCTGACATTAAATTGTAAATGCACCACACTTTATATTGCTCTTATAAAGGCATCCAATCAAAATTGTGGTTACCAACAGTCCATGCAATCAAAATCTCTACTACAAAGCCACCCATTGCCTTTACATAAACATAAGTATCACTATAAAAAATCCATCCAATCAGAATTGATGTTACAAATCAGTCCAAACAGAATTGCTGATGTTACAAATCAGTCCAATCAGAATTTCTGTTTAATAGCCGCCGAGTCTGATGCACAAATGGCGTTGCAATCGGTTACCAAGCAGTCTAATCAGAATCACCCTTTTGCTGTGTAAGCTTTTATAGCTTACACCAATAACATATATCCTGAAAGAGGGAGTCCCAAGTAACTGTCATTTTCTACCTGCTGATTGTTTTTACATCATACTTACACAGATGGTCTACAGGTAGTATCCCTACATCACAGAACAATCAGAATACCAACATTTGGTTCTATTGTGAACCAGCAGCTTTTTATATAAAAAAGTAGACTTTTCTGAGCAATATTCACTTGTCTTTATCAGGGGTAGAACAAAAAAGTGACATTGTTTTTCATATCTTTGAGCTGGGGGTCGGGAGAGGGTGGGTGGTTAGGTTTAGGTGTCTGCCCCGGGGGAGGTTAGGGTGAGGGTGAGGGTTTGAGGTAGGTTGTCGATCGGACCAATGGACCGTCGGCATATTGACGCGGACCCGTTTGGTTCTACCCCGGGTAGGGTTATAGTCATAGTCATAGTCATAGTTTTGCTATTTATGAACATTTGGGTAAATGTTCGTAAAAGATTTTTAGGCGGCCAAGCACAAGGGTTGTTTGTTTGTACAGTACTCTTATTCTTCTTCTTCTGCTGTTTTTCACATGCAGTTCTAACCACACAGTTGCCATTTATGAAACTTGGCAGAATAATAGTGGGTCATGCCAAGAAACTAATCTTACTCCCATTGGCACTAATGGAATCGATTGAAATTTAGAGTGCAGAATTTGACCACCAGGCATAACTCATGCACTGTTTGACCTTCAGCCGCATGAAACTTCATTACACACATGGCTCTCATCATGAGTAACACATTTGCTACTGTGACCCATGAGCTCTTCCTCTTTGATCTTGTGCCATTCTGAATTGTATGAAAAACACTTAATCACTAACCCTTCCTCGCATTTTTTGCAATCTGCGAAAATCTTTCCACACATGGGACCGATAAGCTAAAACGCTGCTTCATGAAAAGTTTGTAATGTTGAGAAATGAAGCCTCCGTGAGGCAATGAATGTTGTACTTATTCTGCCCATAAAGTGCCAATTTCTACGAAACTTTGTAATTTGGTAGAGGGCCGTGCCAAACAGCATTTGGGCAAATCTTACTTAAATTGATCAAAGGGGTGCTACTATACACAACTGAAAATGCAAACTTTGAACAGGCATATCATGTGTCGTTTGAGGCTGCTTGCAGTGATTTATTAGTTAATGTATTGCCTATGCCCACATTAGGAATACCTGCTTTATGGTAAGTTATATTTTCCAGTTTGGGATTTTAAGTGGTTCTCCCTTTTACCAGCTTGACTGGCTGAGTGAATCCCAATCTCAGCTAATGTCCCACAATTTTCGAAAATTAGACAGTAAGATCTGTACCTTTTTCATGGCAGCCATATTGACATGCATAGTTGTATAATGTTACATCTTTGTCAGGCATTACCAATGAAACTGTACTATTCATGGCTCTGTTCCATTTAGCTGTGCATAGCATTTCCAATGAGCCAACAACATGCACAATAGCACCCTGTTTGATGACCTTGACCTTAACTATCATTGGTAACATTAACTATTTATGTTATTATGGCTCCTGTGAAAAAGGTCTATTTCTGTTTCTTCTCTAAATTGTTTTAATTTTTACCCCAACGACCTTGGGCTGTTAGTGGAAATGCAGTCATCAAACACATGATAACTGCTTCAATCTTTGATTTGCGGGGACATTTCACCTCAGATTACAATTACATTGAAAAATGCTGTTTGATTTTTGCTTCACAATGACATGTTTTCTAGAGGAGATTAGTTGTTGGATTGGCCTTGCTAACGACCTTTAACCCAGCCCTCTACATACATACATATAACTTCAGACTTGGTATTTAGATGAATAGGTAACAGTAGGCTTAGGCTATATAGGTCTACATGTATTGTACACAGGTATAGGTATCCTACTCAGGGACTTGAGCAACTGGAGAATAAGTGGGCTACTATTGGCTAGAGATACTGGGCTGATATAAAAGGCAGGTAACACTTTACTTTAAGGGACGAATTCATACACGTAATTAAGGCAAGTTCATGATAACTAATGCATCACCAAAGGCTTAATCAAGCCTTAATTAAGCCTTAATTACGTGTATGAATTCGTCCCTTAAAGTAAAGTTTTACCAAAAGGCATATAAGTAGCCTATACAGCCACGGGCCCAAACAGATCAGAACACAACAACCCCCTGTATTTTGCAACCGATTAAGCCACCTGCCTTTTGCCGCGGACATAATGGGATTATGATGGTGCAGAGATCACCATTGCTTTTGCCGTCTCCTCTGTCTGCGCGTGTGTCTTCTCTCTCTCTCTCTCTCTCTCTCTCTCTCTCTCTCTCTCATCTGGTCGAGAGAGCAGTCACTCGAGGAGAATAGGCTACTAGAGAGGAAAGATACTGTTACTGTTTGTCTTCCAACAGCTGCCTTCGGCTCATACGGACGTATAGGCTCACTTTCGGATATAGCAAGTTCCAGAGCGGACTATATTTCACTACTACGACGAAGAGAGAACAGGTCGTTGTATAGGCGAGAGTAGACAGAGTTTTCCCCCTGCACGTTGAAGGCGAAAAGCTCATTTTGTTTCTGTTCGTTGTGAAAACGAGGATAGGGAGCCCGACGGGTCAGGAGCGCAGCGCTGTCCGTGGGAAGTGCTGCGTGGATCGTGGATTCCTCCGGGATATGTGCCTTGTCCGGCCGAGACACGTCAACAGTATCTAAACAAGTGGATTGTATGACAAGCTTATGGCTTCAACGAGACTAACGTGGTAAGCCAGATTCGCTTGCTTCATACTGTAATTCAGTTGGTATTTTTTTGTTTTGTTTTCTTGTTTTTTTTTTGTTTTTTTTTTAGAGAAACGTAGCCTCGTTAAAGGGGGGGAAACGACGATTAGACAAATCGCCGACTTTCCGGAGACTCAAAAGTGTAATTGTTAGGCTATATAGTGACATAACTGTTGCATCTGATCTGAATCGAAACGCCTGCATACTGTATTATGCTTTAACTACGATCGTGTGGGACCATTTCTACTTTAGACTAGAAATGCTGCCTTATTATTTTCAATAGGAAATAGCTGTCCTTGGTGCTGATATTGTTGTTAAACTGCAAAGAAAATGCGGTCTTCTTGCGTTTAAGACAATTTGATAACCTTGTTGAATGATGTAGGCCTAATTAGGCCTATAGGAAGTACTTGTACTTTTTAGTCGTAAACTATAGCATAGCCGTTCCTGTGAGTAGGCTACTTTCTGTATTCAGAAGGCTGGAAGTCACTCAGAAATGGCCGATAAGTCCATTCGGAATTAACAGCCTATATACCTATACTCTGCCATCCCCCCTACTGTTTCAAGAAGCACAGCTAACCGTAGCTGTACTGCTGTAGTCAATGAGTGTGACGAACTGATGATACAATGAGGGGACTTCCTTCTTGATCCATTTTAGCACTTATTTTCAACAAGTAGGCCTGTCTCGTCGCTATGCTCTATTCTATTTTAGTAGACACTTTGCAGTGGTCCCTGTGAAAAGCAGGTTACCTCACACGTTAGTACGTCTGGGATTAGAGCGAGAAAGAGAGAGAGAGAGGGAGAAAAGGAGAGGGTCATCCGATTACCGTCCTTTCCTGGCAAGCTGTCGCCTAGTCAACAACGAAAGAGAGAAAGTCAAAGGTGACAGCGAGAGAGAGGCCAGAATAAATAGGTAGGAGTGCAGACAGTGCCCGGAACTGCTATCAGTCATGTTCTACTGTACCTCTATATTAAAATAAAAAATCTCCACTCACTTTAGACACCATGGCAATATAACATTATTATGCCAAATGAGTGACTCACTGTGTGTGTGTGTGTGTGTGTGTGTGTGTGTGTGTGTGTGTGTGTGTGTGTGTGTGTGTGTGTGTGTGTAGTGTGTAGTGTGTAAACCATATACAGGCAAGTACTGAATGTATACAGTGTGTGTGCCTGTGTGTGTGCAGTGTGTAAAACATATACACATAGGATGTGAGAGAAGAGAGATACAGAGAGAGAGAAATCCATTAATATACACATTTAAGTGAAACATTTGTCTAGATTTCATAATTAACTTGTTGGCCTAAAGTAGAGAGCACAGAATCCAATTTAATGTAACACTTTGCTCAGTCATGTGTGAAAGAGGTTTGTGTTGTGGCGGGGCTATTTATTGCAAAGCTACTCCTAATGAGAAACATGTTACGAGTCACAGACAGAGTGGCGTGTGCGCTTGTGTGTGTGTGTGTGTGTGTGTGTGTGTGTGTGTGTGTGTGTGTGTGAGAGAGAGAGAGAATGTGTGTGTGTGTGTGTGTGTGTGTGTGTGTGTGTGTGTGCGTGCATTTGTTACAGTGTCATGGTTGATCAGTGAGAGTTTTACAGGTATGATGGTGTCATTTCAGGTCAGAGCGTGGAAGTATGCATGCATGTGTAGACTACTGTATGTGCATGTGTGCTGCATGTCTGTGGGCTGTGGCTGAGCCTGCAGATGGGTACATTATGTGTGTCTGTGTGTTGGTGCCGCTGTCAGATTGTTGAAGTATTGTGTGTCCGTGCGTGCGTGTGTGTGTGTGTGTGCCATGCATGCACGTGCGACTGTGCATGTGTGTGTGCGTCTGTGTGTTGGTTATCAAACTAATATTCCTGGTTCAGTGGTTTACATGTGGCATGAAGAGGAGTCTAAACTAAAGCATAATGAATTATCTACAACAGTGTCGCATGCCGACATGCTGTTCTTTTCAGCAAGCAACACCATTGTGTGACAGAGCGCAAGTGAAACTTAACAGGCAGAATATGTGGTTGTGTGAAGTGAACCTGGAACCCCTGCACATATCACTGTGTCAGAGCCTGTTAGTCACGCTGAATGCCAGAACGACAGGGACTTTGATTTGAATAAGTGCTCAGGCTTTGGAACAGGAGATGGTGCTTAAAGCCATCCTTCATATCGGTGCACAATAATTCTCAGTGCATTCATTTGTCAGTGCACAACAGATACTTGAAGCACTCGCAAGCTGGCATCCCTCATTATTAAAAAAAGCAAGAAAAGGGGGCAAGGTAGCGCAGTCGGTAGTGCTGTCGCTTCACAGCTAAAAGGTCCTGGGTTCGATTTCCGCCAGGAGGGGCACTGGAGGCGTGTTCTCTCCTCCCTAGGTGGGTATGGTCATCCCCTAGGCTAGAGTAGGCAGTGGGCACCCTCACAAAAACATGTAGTAATCCTGGTTTATATGCACTTTTTTATTGATTACTTTCAATCGCCTTTCTACACACCCGGACAATAGATCAAGCAGCCTCGATTCATCCCACAACACTCCGGTCACTTGATCAAAAATAAATAAAACAGGACGGGAGGGGCGCACTGTTTAGAATAGTCTCTGTAAACGTAATGGCGGTGCCCATGCGAGCGTACATACAACTCCAGTCAACAGAATCACACTGCATAACATCCGATCGGCTTGCCTCCACCTCTCCTCCTGTTTCCCCCTCCCCTCCCCTCCTGTTTGTTTCAGGGGAGGTGTGTAGTGTCTGTCGGAACATGGCGGCTCCCATGGACACTATCATAACATATCTAAAGTCGGTCAGATTCATGTCTCCTTTCCTTCTACATTCTCGAACAAACAAGAAAACTATCGCGGATTGTGTCGTCCCTCGGCGAACTCGGCGAAGGACGATGGGCTGTTATTTTTTTATGATGATGATCAACATTCAACGGTCAGATGGAACAATGCAAATACGCGCTGTTGTGTTACTGGAGGAGCACAACAACACCACCGTCCCTCGGCTAGCCGAGTTGGAACGATACACAGTGACAGACACGTACATAGATGGATAAATAATGACAACGCGTCTTTGCATCGTTTCATCTGCCCGCCTGGTGTCTGCCCGATCCGTCATCATCATAAAAAATAAACAAAACAGTAGTAAGGTAGCCCCAATATGTTCCCTCAGTCCCTATGCTCATTCTGTTGCTCATACAAAAGCCAATTACCGACGAAGGGTAGATGGGATCAATGTGTACTTTCTTCCTCGTAAAAGTAGACATTCAGGGCTTTCATTCGGTGTATAGTATGTATAGGATATTCTTTGTGTTCATTTGTATAACTGCCTGTCGACATCTGACATGAAACGGTCCATAACTCGGCTTTCTGTTCAAGAAGAGCATGTTACTACAAAAGCAGGTGTTACATAAAGGTAAATATCTGGAGTGGACAAATTAAGCTTTCTTTTGAGGTACAGTATGCGGTGTGCTTCTCGCTATAAGAGAACATTTGCTGTCGGCCTTGGAAAAGGTTGGTCGTCCAATGCTATCAGCATTAGTGTTAAAAGGTATATAGGTATTTGGCTGCCTGCTCATAACCACCAGGCTAAGCTGTCACAGATATGTCATATTCAGTTAGCCACATGCCCATGAGCAAGGCTTGCTGCTCCTAAAGCTAAATACTATATACAGTGGTACATACAGATGTGCCATTCCAACTCTTCACGCTTTCCTGATCCTTTTTTTTCCTGAAGGTTTTCTGAAAATGCATGTTTTCGCTGCATGTTTTATTCACTGATCAGCCTTGCTAATTCTAGTGCTTTGCTGCTGAAAAGAAGTGTCCAGCAGAGGAACTCTAACTATTCACGGAATCCAAATAGAATTGACATATTACACCTTGGCAAATGCCCCCTTTCTCACTGACGATGTTCTGTTTCTTACAATGTACTGAATTGCTAATGGCAGGACATGTGAAGTTTTCAAATGGCACATTTGTATGTATAGCTAGTAGCTACTATTGCATACTGATAATGAACACCACAGCATGATATTCATAGTTTATGGGTTCATGAGTATTGTGCAGTTGCGTTTGTCAGAGATGGCAGATCATTTGAGTCTTATTCTGTCACACAAATGTGATAGAAATGTGTTGCCATGTATAATACGTACATGGGTATCACTAGCCTGTCCCAGCTCCCAGCTTGGTTTCCCTATCACATACCGTAATCACTGCCTTTATTTAACCACATAAGTCCTGTTACAGTAGTATGATGGTGTTGCGAGAAAATAGCTAGTCTACAAGACTGGAATGTAAGGAAGGAGTTAAAACTGAATGAGATAGGTAAATACAACGAGACTGAGAAAAGAAGAGAATGACAGTGTGAGAAAGACCAAAAGTAAACAAGACTTAAAGATGCAAGATGAAGTGAAATGAATGAACAGAGAATCAGACAGATGGATGGAGGAAATGAATTTGACATGGTCTGTTGACTTGAAAAATAGTTTGTTGTTGTGGTCTCAAATGGTCAATTAGAATTTGGTTGAACTAGTTTTTGTCCAAATTCAGTGCTGGAATGCTGCTCATTGACATTTTGTTGGAAATTGTTGTGCACCAGGGGCTTTATTAGAATGCTTCCATGTGAGGGATTGAGTTTACATGAAACAATACAACTGAGTTAATTGTTCCTAACGATATTATCTGCCCGCTGGCCAAAATACTATCCAAAATGAGCATATCTAGCAACCCAGGCAAGAAAGGCAAACTTGCGATAGCGGGATAATTTATTTTCATTATGGTCTCATTTTCATTCAGTGTGTTCTCTGGCATAGCTTTACAATCATTACCCTATTGAATTCCACACAATGAACACTAAGATGAATTCTAATGGAAAAAATGAACAAAATCTGTAGAATAGGACATTGGAATAAACAAAATGAAGTGGTCATTTTATCCGTAGAAAGGAAGTACACAGGATGTTATGACAAGACCCTCTACAATCCGGCAGTGCTCCATCCTTATTTTCCCCTTACTAAAACCATGCCTCAAGACAAAAAACAAAAAAAAAAGTTTTTGTCTTGTTTCCAGTGATTCCCGAATTCCCACCAAGAAGTAGAGCTGTGTTTTACAGATCCAGTGGGTTCCCACTGTGATTATATTAGCTTAATGCAAATCAAACATTAAGAAACCCTGCATGGTTTAATCCCCTAAGGAACTCTATATCAGTGAGATCTGGGATTCTTTCATCAAACATTTTCAGCAAATAATAAATGCTGCCTCTCGCCACAGTAGTGGTACCAGAAATAGACACACATCACTCTGAATCCTTACATACTGATGTTTAAAGACTGTATTAATTAATTAATCAATGGAGAAGACAAATCATACTGGCACACATTTAAGTACAAAAGAAAAAAATCCTCTTATTTTTTTATTATTCTTTATCCCACGATTTTGTAACCCATTTTTCACCCCTGTGTCAATTATCTAATGTGATCCTGGGCTCTACACAACCTCCGCCAACCTAGTCCCCATACATGGGGGACATGAGGAGAGCAATGGACTTGAACTCATGCTTCCTTCATATACCTGAGTGTCCAAGTTGCTCCTTTAAACCTGAAAGGGGGGAGTTTTCCTGGTTGGACGTAGCGCATGGAAGGAACACGTTATTCCAACCAGTTCCTTTCCCCTCCATCAGGCGCCCCGGCTGGCCAGGGGGGGGGGGCAGTTTAGAGACCAGGATTACTGCATGTTTTTTGTGAGGGTACCTACCCTCACGGGGAGAACATGCAAACTCCACACAGAAAGGCCCTTACGCCAACCCCACCTCGGGTATGGGCACTGATGACGCGGAGGAGGAAACACGCCGCCAGCACCCACAGCGTCCCGAGCGGGAATCGAACCCAGGAATATATATATATTATAGACACAAATCTGCTGCCCCACACTATATGCACAGATGTACAGTATATGTTGGTATACTGCAACGTTTATACATTTTGTGCAGTTGAAAGTGTCTGAAGCCATAGTGGCATATTAGTCTGCTCTGGAATGGAATGGTTCTACACGCACACTCACACGCACACACACACGCGCACACACACACACACACACACACACACACACACACACACACACACACACACACACACACACACACACACACACACACACACACACAATCACACAATCATGCAGCTCAGCAGAGCTCTGTTATTGGTAGCATAATTCAGGTTAAGAATACGAGGTGTGTGTGCGTGAGTTTGTGTGTGACTGTATAATATGCATGCGTGAGTAAGTGACAGTATATGCAAGCTATATTTTATGTTTGAGTTTCTCCATGTATTTGTATTTGTGTATGACTGAAGTTATGGAGCATAATAGAGACTAGAGAGAGAGAGAGAGAGAGAGAGAGAGAGTGAGTGTGTGTGTGGGGGCCCTATGCTGAGCCACAGAAGGTTGCATCTTGGCTCTTACTAATATTAAGTCTCCCCTCTGGCTTTGTGTGTGTGTGTGTGTGTGTGTTGTAGTGCTACTTTTAGAAGTGGGGGCCCCATAAGTCAAGTGCGAGCAGTGCCGAGCACACGCACATTTGCATGCACGTGAGACACTCATATCCTTCTTGCCAGGGAGCACTGCATTCGACAAATATTCCAAGGCAACAACAGTTTGTCCCAGAAGAACTAAATGAAATGGATCACAGCAGATTTTAAATAGTTCTGAAAACCCCTCAAAGTCACAGCGTTCTACAGTATGGTATGATGTTTGAATTGGACCTGTGTTTTCTTTGATCCACTTAAGCCCCATATACTCTGTCTTATGCCAAATAGCGATCTACAAGCTCACAACGCTTTGCATTGTGTAAGTTTGTACAGTAGATCGCTATTTTAGAAAACTATAATGACGTTCCCCAAATAGATGTCAGTTCACTGGCTTAACATTAACTTTTTTTTTTTTACATCAATACATATCATTATATCAAGCTAATCGTTGCTTAAATGTAACTCAGAGATAGAACACACAAGGTTGGATTTGTTATTCCAACAAAAAATCCTATTCCATTATGTTCCTATAAGGCCAGCTGTTGAGTGAAAAAATCTTTAATCGCAATCACTACAATTGAATGTTCTTTTGTGCTGTACTTGCGCGGAATGTGATACGCTTTCCGATTTGACCTCCCACTAGTTTGAATCTCAGTAAGTCTGATAAATTCAAATGAAATGGGGTTGTAGATTCAGTCAAATGTTATGGCATTATATAAATGCAGCAGCTCAGTTCCCTAAAATAAAATTAGCTTAACTCATTTATTATGAATGGCTCACTGGTGCACCTTTTGAATGTATAATGTCCATGGAAGCGATTCCTGCACATTACTGCACGTGTTATATCTGTAATCTGCACACTGGTGTACTGCTTTCAGTTATTTAGTTTTTACACAAGCCTTCTAGAACCCTATTTCTCAATGTTGGGTCTGGGGACCAAGAGGGGCTTTATATGTAACTGTAGAGTTTACAAACAGAGGGTTTTACAGTGTAGATTGGTGTCCCAGAGATTAAAAATAAAAATGGTATCAAATGGGGGAAATGGAGAAATGGTATCAAACCGGTGGATTGTGCAGTCCAGGTAGGGAATGAGGCATTACCCCAGGTAAAGGAGTTCAAGTATCTCGAGCTCTTGTTCACGAGTGAGGGGAGGACGGAGAAGGAGATCAGCCGGGGAATCGGAGCGGCAGGGGCGTTATTGCAGTCGCTGTACCGCACTGTTGTGACGAAAAGAGAGTTGAGCCAGAAGGCAAAGCTCTCTGTCTACAGAGCAATCTTCGTTCCTACTCTCACCTATGGTCATGAAGTGTGGGTCATGAACGAAAGAATAAGGTCGCGAATACAAGCGGCCGAAATTAGTTTTCTTCGACGGGTGGCTGGCATCTCCCTTAGAGATGAGAAGTTCAGTTACACAAGAGAGACTCGGAGTAGAACCGCTGCTCCTTCGCCTGGAAAGGAGCCAGTTTAGGTGGTTCGGGCATCTGGTTAGGATGCCTCTCGGGCGTCTCCCTAGGGAGGTCCTCGATGCACGTCCCACTGGGAGGAGACCCCGGGGCAGACCAAGGCGCAGTTGGAGGAAATACATTGACCAACTGGCCTTGGAACGTCTCGGGATCCCCCAGGAGGAAGTCACTAATGTTGCTCTGGAGAGGGAAGTCTGGAGCACTCTGGTGGAGCTGTTGCCCCCGTGACCCGACTACGGATAAGTGGTTGAAGATGGCCTATTAAATATCAAACTGTGGTTGTTGAAATTAACTAGACTGGTGCCCAGCTGTAGAGCACCGAGTCGGTAGCGATGGAACTTGGAGATCCATGCCCCACCCGGCTATGCAATACCCGTTGTACCTGTGGCAGAGTACCCGTTCCACCCATCTATCTGTGTCCCTTTTATGCCCATATATGGAGATTTCTGTATCTGTCTGTCTGTGTCCCTTTATTCCTATACTGTATATGGAGTTCTGTGTCAGGCATGCCCAAATATGAAGTTTTGTGATGATATATGGAGATATAGGGGTGATCAGGTCCAGAGTCCGGGCAGAGGATTTTGTGCTGGTTCTGGACATCGGTGTATCTGACGGACTCGACACCTGGCACTGCAACCCCTGTGGTGGTGTGGAATGCCTGTGTCGAATTTGAAGTCGGTGGGGCAAACTGTTCTCGAGTTACGTGGATTACAGACGTATACAGACGTAAATATACACGTACGTACAGAGACTTGGTGCATTTATAGATACTAGAGTGGTGTCCGTTGGGCACTAGCCTACTTGGAATGATGCAAGTTGGAAAGGAATGCCCCACCCAGATATTATGTCTGCGTCCTTTTTATGCCCATATATGGAGTTTTTTGTCAGACATGCCCAACTATGGAGTCTACAGAATGATGTCGGAACAGGCCAGCTCCATATAATGGCCACTGGGCAGGGGCCTTTTTGGGGCGGTTCTGGACGACCATGTTTCCGACGGACTCGACACCAGGCACTGCACCCCCTGTGGTGGGGTGGAACGCTTGTGTCGAATTTGAAGTTGGTGGGGCGAACGGTTCTCCATTTACGTGGATTACAGACTTACAGACGTATGTACAGTACACACACACTTGGTGCATTTATAGTTAGATTAGATAAAGGTTGAGAATCATGGAACTAAACTACATTGGAACACCAATCTACACTGTAGATTACTCAGCGCTTATTTAACCGCAGGCGATCTTCGAACCTGACATTGAGAACCAGTGATCTAGAGGAATGTTTGTCCATTCATATTTGGGCATTTGTGCTTTTTTAAATCATGATAATGTGTCTTTAGCAGTACAATCTGCACTATGATAAACTGTTGCCTACAAATAGGTAGATGTGTAACACTTACAGTAATGTTGATCAGACGGTGGGGTAGGGCCATTGGAGCCTCTCACAAGTTCCACAAGCTGTATGAGCAAGGGCCGAGCATTCTGGGCCCACACATGAGCTATAATCCTGCTGTTGTAGTGTTTATCCTCAAATTCCCTTGCCCTAGGTCCCAGAAACACATTCAGGCCCTACAATCTAGTTTCTAGATTACACGCTTGTCAAATTTTATAGCACTGCAGAATTGTTTCCTTCATATTTGCTCAGAAGTTTTTTTTTACGGGCCTATACAAAGAACAGGCCCAAAGAGGTTTTTCATTAAGCCCTTTTGCAAGTTGGGGCCAACATGGCAGCATTTATAAACCAGGTTCAATTATTTTTTATTGTGTTGTTAATAAGATAATGCGTTGGGTGGCCAAGCCATGTCAAACTACTTTGCCATGTGGTGCCTGGTTTCTCAGCCAGTTAGTACACAGACCATAATGGTTCTTGTGAGTGTGATGACCCCGTCTTGTATTTGCATGTATCTCCTCTCTCTGCCCTACAGTATTTGAAATGCCACAGGCTCTTTAGAAAAAGAATACTCTGCCATTTTTATCACTGCTGGTCGGTATAGCAATTTATGGAGCTGAGTGATTTGTTTGTGATTGATGCAACACACTCCATATTTGGACGTATAGCTGCTTTGGGGACTCCTTATATGGTTATGGATAAGTTAAAAACTTAACTTAAAAATAACTTAACTTAAATATATATATATTTTACTTTTCTTCATTCTTCCTCCTCCTCCTGCTTCTCCTCCAAACAAGTGTGTGTGTGTGTGCTAAGTAATGTATATTCTTGAAGGCACTGCTCGCAAATTTATGATCGTTATTATTTGTATACCAGTACCTGTTACACACTGTGTGTGTGTGTGTGTGTGTGTGTGTGTGTGTGTGTGTGTGTGTGTGTGTGTGTGTGTGTGTGTGTGTGTGTGTGTGTGTGTGTGTGTGTGTGTGTGTGTGTGCACGGCACCTTTATCATGCCAATTATTCTTCCCACGTCATTAGTCATTCCTGCCATATGCTCCTTCTCTTTATATATACCTTTTTATGAATGTTTAACCAAGCTGTCAGTTTTTAAGTCTTATGAAGAGGCCAATTATTTTTGTTTTAGCATGATGAAGAGACATGTATGTCTAAGAGAAAAATAATTGAAAGAACTTGTCGAAGGAGTTCTTGTGCATTTCTTGTGTATTTCACACTTTTTCAAGTTTCTCTCTGGCCAGCGGGCAAATCCTAACAGAGGGTCTACAGTATGTCAGTATTTATTGATAACTCAATAATTGATATAATTCAAGCCAGCATTTATCCCTGTTTAACTCTTATTTTGAAGAGCCAAAAACCCAGACAGGATGTTATGATCTTATGTTGGGGTGTGTGACGATGCATCATCATTCCATGTTTACCATGGGTGCTGCTAAAACATAATGGAGGCACATCACAGCGTCGGCTCTGGGCCGTGGAATAAACCTTGTTTTGACCAAAAATGCCATCTGGGACAAGGAATAGGAGATACAGGCGATTGAAAGAAACAGATAGAATGGGTGTTTATGGGCACGGCGATCAAGATGGCGTGATCCAGTGTTATTGACAACACCAGTTAGCAACCCGATGCTAACGTGAGTAGCATTATGACTCAATCAAAAGCACTATAAAAGACCAATTGCCGTTGATCTACGGCAATGGCGGGGAGTGTAACATTTATCAATTGCCATTAATTGACGTAGATCTACGCCAATGGCGGACTAAGTGTTAAGGATACTTAACACTAAGGAAGTAGTCATTAATATAGTGGTTGCAAAGTTATTAATTGATTGCCTGAGTCCCGTGGTGGGAGTTCTGGTCTGGTTTTGGTGAATATTAAGTAGTTCCAGTGAGTTGGTGGGGGTCTGCATTAAAAATAAATGAATCCACCAAACTAACGTCATTTATATTGTTGATCTAATTCTATCCATATAGTGCAACTATCGTTCAACTTTGATCCCTCTGTCACATTTTTCTTGGTGTCCAGTATCACTATGCCAGCAGCAGAACAAGATCCTAGTTCCAATGTGATAGAGGGGTCGAAGTTGAACGAAGGATGTGCTACATAGTAGAAATAGGTCAACAATACAAATGACGCTAGTTTTGTCGATTCATTAATTTTTTAATCAGTGGCTCCCAGTGCCCCCCACCAAATGACAGGATCTACTTAAAGGACAACTTTAGTTTTTTTCAACCATGCAAGGTTCATGTTTTAGGACGTTGTTATTAGACAAAGTAAAAGATGAGTGTTCATTTTTTTCATTTGCTCCTTTCTTTCGTTTTAGCGATTTTAGCATTCGAACATGGGGCTAAATATGTATTTCTTTTACAAAGTAAATGATGGTAATTTTTTTTTTATTATTTACTATAGCCCTTCTAGACCCCAAGAAATTACATCTGGTCACAAAATATCACGGGATCTATTGAATGTGAACGGGGAGGCTATTGAGCCTATTACACACAGTATGGGAGCCCGCTAGTACTGTACCTCCCCCTTTCAGTAGATCCTCTGATCTTTTGTCGCCAGATGTAATTTCCTGGGGTCTAGTGGGACTATAGTAAATAATAATAAAGAAATCGCCGTAAAAAGGACGTATTTAGCCCCATGTTCGAAGCAGTGTTGTTTTCGTCAGGCATGACGATAACATAAATGACGACGTCAACGCCCCTTTTTCCAGTACTAAGACGTGGCGTTGACGAACGACACACATCGTTGACGAGACGAGGCTAGACGAAAATGTTAGTGGATTGACGAACAGTTTTAAATGCATGAAAATGTTCCGCCAATAATGTCACAAATGCTGCTCTCACTGCTATCCTCTTCTTTCCTTGTTGGTCACGCCCATCACCTTACATGCATGAATATGAGAAGTGAACGGTGGCCGTCCCGGGTGGGGTGGTTGTTTAATGTTTATACCGCTGGCTGGCCTCTGGTTTGCGGCGCATCAAATGAGCTTCAGTTCATAATGCTAAATGTTTTATAAATCAATCGGATTATCACACGATAGACTGCAACATGACGAAAACAGTTGCACTGAGCCATCTCGTTAAACCCAGCTGGCTGCGATTAATAACCTAATCATTAGGCCTAATCAACGTATCATATAGTCACCAACCGATCCATATAATAGTAGTGTATGATGACCACGCAATGTTACAGTCCACTGCAGGCTACAGGCTATTTGATTTACAACATTATTAGTATTATGATCGCCGTCCCTCGGTGCGGCGGCGCTCCTCGTTATATGTGCCGATTTAAAATAACAGATCTCTGCGGGGCACGGTGGCACAGTTGGTAGTGCTGTCGCCTCACAGCTAGAAGGTCCTGGCTTCGATTCCCGCTCGGGGCGCTGTGGGTGCTGGCGGCGTGTTTCCTCCTCCGCGTCATCAGTGCCCATACCCGAAGGCGGGGTTGGCGAAAGGGCCTTTCTGTGTGGAGTTTGCATGTTCTCCCCGTGTCCCCTAGGGTAGGTACCCTCACAAAAACATGCAGTAATCCTGGTCTCTAAACTGCCTCCCCCTGGCCAGCCGGGGCGCCTGATGGAGGGGAAAGGAACTGGTTGGAATAACGTGTTCCTTCCACGTGTATCAGCCAGAGTATGAGGTACTACTGATCAGCCAGTGTACGAGGTACTACTGATCAGCCAGTGTACGAGGTACTACTGATCAGCCAGTGTACGAGGTACTACTGATCAGCCAGTGTACGAGGTACTACTGATCAGCCAGAGTATGAGGTACTAGGTAGTATTCATAGTTCAGTATATGAGGTACTACTCGTCATCTAGTGTGCAAGGTACTACTCATGGTCTAGTGTGCGAGGTACTGTATGAGGTATTGCTGATCTTCTAGTGTACGAGGTAATACGCATTGTCTAGTGTGCAAGGTATTACACAACATGCATGGCATGTGTCCCCGACTCTGCCACACATATTTGAAATGCAAGATCATCAGCTTAAATGCATTTTGAATTAAAATCGTCAAATTCAAATGACATGAAAGCCATGGAATGCCGCTGGCAGTGGGATCAGCTGAATGAATAGTGTCATGAGATTCATTGCCTTTCCTGCAGGCATGTGAGAGAGGGATCATTTAACAGGATAGCGTTGAAGGCTCTCTGACTAATCAACTGTTTCACCAGTGGCAGAACAATCTGTCATAGTTAACTTCTGCTCACACCATGTTAACCACTGTTTATGCCCCATTATTCACTCAAACACTTATTATTCACACACACACACACACACACACACACACACACACACACACACACACACGCACATGCACGTTTAGTCACTCAGACACTCAGTCACTCACTCATGCACTCACTCGGTCACTCACTCAGTTGCAGTCAGTCAGACACACACACACACACACACACACACACAATATGCACACATCTATTCCGCTCCATTATGTCCTATAGGGTATTTCACTTTAGATAGCTTAGCTTTATAAGGCCTAATGATGTGTCACCTGTCGTCAGGCAGACTGGCAGTGGCACAGTAAAATGACGAGAACAGGAAATGAATTACCAGGTTTTAATGGAGGACAGGAAATGGATTAGTGTTTAACTGAGCTACTCTGGTTCATTAAGTACACAATGGGTCAGATGGAATGAGTGTGCATAGGCTGCGAGTCAGTTTTTGCATGAGTGAACACACACTACACGCTACTTACTTACACATGGGCAATTTGTCCACAAATGGAAATGCTAAGTAATGTATATTCTTGAAGGCACTGCTTGCAAATTTATGATCGTTATTATTTGTATACCAGTACCTGTTACACACTGTGTGTGTGTGTGTGTGTGTGTGTGTGTGTGTGTGTGTGTGTGTGTGTGTGTGTGTGTGTGTTCGCACGCTCTTGCGTGCACTACTGCACTTGCCAAATACTTCCCGGTCCTATGGTAAAATAAATCATGCCGGGGCGGTTCTGGTGTGCCACCCCGCATCTGAAACGGTTGAGAATGACAGAGTTACCGTTTGGTGGTCCCTCTACTGTACCCTCTACTGTACAGTAGGCTACTGTACTGTACTGGCACACCCGAAAGCATCATATATACAGTTAATATGTGCGTGTGTGTGTTTGTGTGTGCGTTAGGTTACGCACAGGTGGTGAAAAACAACCATGCTGTTTTCGTGCTCATACCCAGCCAGGCACCCAGCCACACACATAGCTCCGTAGAGGGATATTTCTAGAATTAGGCTTCACATTATTATGACCTCCCTGTGAAAGTCCTCACTATCAGGAGAAAAGAAGCGACTGGCAACTCTGTGTGTATCGGAGAAGACATGTGCTTGTACACCCTAGGGGTTGGCAGAGACTGGGAATACGCACATGGGGGATATTGGCACGACTGAATTGGGAGAGAACTGAAAAATATCAAAAACAGTAGATCACACAGCCAAACGCGGTGGGATTCAGCCGAAACAAATCTGATGATTCAGCTTTGAAAAATGAATAACTTTCCAGGATTTAACGTTGCGCACTCTAGGGATGAGACGGCAGTTCTTCCAAGTGTAACAAATACTGTACATTGGAAACGCTGATAAGCCGTCCTCTTCTGACCTAACTTCCTTCTGTTTTACAAGCTCTGCACCCCCCTCTCTCTCTCTCTCCCTTTCTCCCTCTATCTCTCTCCCTCTCTATCTCGCCCTCTCTCTCCCTCTCCTCCCCTGTCGGCTTCAATTCGATTTGAATTACTTTGTAGGCTGCTGTGTGTTAACTCCTGAATATTCATAATTTCACACCTTGCCAATTTTCGGGTTGTTGTTTGTGTCATGTACTGCAGTATAATGCAATTACGACCATTCCCTCTTGCTCTGACTACAGTATGTCCACATTCCCTTAATCGCTCCGTCTACCTGCCACTATACTTCTCCCTCCAACTGTTGGCAAATACATTGTTGCCTCAGATAACTTTTTCCCTTTCCTTCTCCTTGCAAAGATAATTGATGTGTACAATTATTGAAGAGAGATCACAGACACTAACATTCATATAGACGGCAAGCCTCCTAGAGAGAGAGCCATGCTTTATTGAAAGTGAAAATAGGTGATCTACAAGGCAAGTCATGATGCAACGCAAATGATAGTTTGACATTCTCTTTTTTTTTTTTTTTTTACAAATTACCACTTATAATGGCATCATTCCCAAAATAGGACAGACACCAGTTTGAAAGATGTTAATGATTGTATGCTGCATTTGCTCTGATTCTTTCATTCTTGCTCCCCGTCTCCGCTCGTCTTTTCCCTAAACGACCCACTATCTTTAGCCTATAGAGCACCGAAGTCTGAGGTCAGTAGAGGGCGTCAATACACAGGTTCATGTATTTCTTTATTTCCATTGTAATCCCCATAGGGGTTTTAGATCGCCTCATATAAGAACTGTGTTTGAAAAATAAACACGTCACCCCGGCCGTTTCACTCATATGGATATGAAGAATCAACTGACTGAGAGAAAACGCTAATGTTATTGCTACTGAATTAGTTACATTTTCGCTAGAAACAGACTGTATCATATATGAGTGACTGATACAGAGACACCTCCCCGACAATAATGCAGAGACAGCTTGTTTATTTTTGGACCACAACGCTCATATGAGACAATATTAAGATGAGCCCATGTTATTCTCCATATAAATTACTTCCGCGAACCAGGGGAATCGAAGGGATGAGTGATTATACGTCAGGACTTCGGTGCTCTATTCAGGTTATAGGGATATGTTCCCCCACCACCCCACCCCCCCTGGCATTAGCGATGTATCTCCTCATCCGTCTGTACCTCTTTCATTCTGTCCTGCTCACAATATTCTGTACAGTAATGTGCAATGTTTCCAAAACCTGCTCTAATACCTCACCGTTTACAATCATCCATCTCTCTCTCTCTCTCTCTCTCTCTCTCTCTCTCTCTCTCTCTCAATTGTGCACTCTATTTCTGTATTTTTGTCCACTCAGGAAAATTGTGATGTTTTGGAAGCCTGCGGTGCATTCAGAAGCACACATACAGTACACACACACACATACATACACATGCACGCACACACGCACGCACACAAATGCCGTCTATAGTTTGTTGTGACATGCAGTGATATCAGCAGAGCAGAACAAGAGAATGCACCCCACCATTAGCTTATTGGACTGCTCAATCGACACAAGTGTGCGTGTGCAGTCAGCCAGTCACATTCTGTCAAATAAAACATATTATGTGAGATTGTGTAGATCATGAAGTTGCTGTGCAAAACTGCAAATGACACATTGAGGCACGTTGCTGATTACTTCTAACTATACATTCAGAAATAAAAGTACAGCTGTTTTGAAGGGTTTGAGAATTTACTCCTATAACAACATAGTAAGGTTTGAGTGGCTGAAGAAATCCTTGATTTGATGAATTGTTTCCATTTTTTCCATCAACAAATGCATTTTGGTTGAAGTACAGTAACGCAGTGAGAAAGGACTAATTTGAATCAGTTTCAGTGGATGAAACATTTTCTTTGTTACAGTACTTTAAAAAGTAGGCCACAAAGTTCTCAACCTGAATTGTCAAGTGACTATCCCATATCCCTTAACTTAGACATTAGAACAGGGTGTCAAACTAATTGGGCCTTATTGGTCAAAAGGCAAGCGTGTGCATGGTACAGTTAAAATGGTTTGGTGCATTACAGACATAATGAATACTTTTGTTGTTAATATGAGGTTTGATTTGGCACAAAGAAAGAATATAACAGGTAGGTCACATCAGCATAATACCTACATATATAATACTATACAATACATGCATATAATACCTAAATATAAAACTGAAATAATGGAACAACTACATTTTACGATTCATTCTGATCATTCTGCTTCATGCATATTTCATGAATTAGGTTGAATGTGTGGGTTTTTGTCCTTGCATGTAGCAGTTAATCATTGTATGCAACTAAGGGTAACACCTGCTATGCATCCCATGTTTATAACGCATTATGAAAGGGTACTCAGGTGAGCAAAAGTCAGAAGACCCGGTACTCCATAACAATCAGTATCTGATTGCAAGATCCTGAAGCCAGTTTGAGTCATCCAACTATGCCACTAACTTCCCTTTTTCATTCTTTTTTTTTTTAACATATGTTTATTCATTTTCTTTATATTACACATAAGTATTTTCAACAATTGACATATATTTTTTTCCCCCCCACATCCCTCTGGCTTTTTCATTCTTGAATAATCCACTTTCTGGCTAGCCAGAAATTGCCTAGTTGAAAGTAATGTTTAAACTCGGCTGGACTTAGGCCACCCATGTTCAATATTGTTTTCGGACAAACGTGTAACATTGCTGACGGTTGAGTCCATTGCATGAACAGCATGATTATAATATTTCCAATTGAGCTCCATCAGTCCTGGCAGTGCTCTTACACACACAAACGCACAATTGCAATAGAGAAGACTTATGACTTTGTTTTGTCTTAGTTGGCAACAATCTCCTGCAAGTTCTCTGAGTCTCTCTTCCTGTGTCAGTGTAGCGCTGGTGCGCGCACTGAGACAACATGAATGGGGCCCTCACAGTAGGTGCTTACACACCTGTCACCCCCATTGTTTTCCATCTACAGCAGCTTTGCAGGAACAGTAGGGGGTAGGTGAAAGAGATCGGTGAACGTACACACTGAAATTATTTGGACATCCAGTATCCATCTGTGTACTACACGGATGGATAGACTGGATATTCTTATGATCATTTTATTGAAAATTAAATAACTAGCATAAAATATGCACACAGGCACAACACCAGAAGGAGCCCTGCTGATCTCACCGAACCCTGTTTTGGCACAAAAACGGTGTCAAATCTGTTCTAAAAAGTCTAGGCTTATCACCAGAAAAGCCCCCCAAACAAAACAAGCTCTGAGAGCTTATCTGGGTTATCGTTTTAGTATTATTTCGTTTAAATCTGTGCCACTGTGCCTCTTTTTGCAAGCTGTTAATAAATTATTCTATCAGTCAATCAATCAAGGCGTGTTTGACAAACTAACAACCTAATGACAATAATGGATGCATAGTAGACAAGAGCAGACTAGAGGGAAGTAGCCACACATTGGCTGTGACAATTACATCTTTAAATTAGAATTCATTATAGTTTGTTCCCATACAAAAGCTTGGACACAAGTATGGTACATCATGGAAATACATGTGTGCTCACACTAGCCTTTGGGCTGGATCCAGGCTATGCTCACACACAGGCTTTTAGTGTTGTATGACAGAATCTGATCAGTCAAATTGAAGTGCCTGATCTCTGATCACAAACTGTAATCGTTTTAAACATGACAGTAGCTTTCTTGCTCTCCCTTTTTGAACAATAGCCAAGGAAGATAATATATCCATTGGCCAATCATACGGTTCACTGCAGGGTTGTCAGGAGATGTCTATGAACTCTGCGTTTAAAGGCTTGAAGGCCATTTTAGGTTATTGTAATACAATAGGATTTAACGCACCAGTGAAGTGTAAAGCAAATTGAAACAGGATATTGGTGTGCACACATCAGTGTGCTCATTGTTACTACCAGACTCGCATAGTTGTGTCCCATTTAGGGGCTTAATGTATCATTTGTAGAATTGTCGGTGTAATGTTACATCCTGTAGCAATTGATTGTACAGTAAAGATTATGGATTTCACATGGCGGAGCAGGGTTTACTGTACCTGTATCTACAATCACAAATGGTGTCTCCGCTGTGTCCGATTGCTGGGAGACCTTGCACGCACATTCCCACTAAGCCAAGGAAGAAATGGCACCCTTTTCACATTGGCCTATTATAGCATCACCAGGAGGCATATTTTTGCAAAAATATTATATACTCCATATGTCCAAACTGTATAGTCATGTGATCAAGAATATTCTCCTGATTGGCAAAAATTGGCCTCTAAACTTTGCAGGAGTGGCTCATTTTTAACCAAATACCTCAAATCATGAATGCAGCGTCCGATTGCCGTTTTTGCTGTTATTCCTACAGATTCTGTCCACACACAATAGGTATACATTATCTCTACTTCTTGTTATCAAGACAGACCTGTTTCATCCTGATTGGCTAAGATTGACTTCTATACCTGGCCTGTGACCTGGGCTCAGAGGATCATCTTTTTCGAGTGTTCAATCACTTTTTGAGTAATGACAAGTAAAGGGCACAGTTGACAGTTGTAGTCTCCTGGAGAAGACTGGAGAAGGAAATGCGAGGCAGTTTGTTAAATAAGTCCAGTTCAGGTTTAAAGCTACAGTACATTGAAAACATACAAGTTGCAGGCTAGTAGCGGCACAGCTGTGCAAGCATAGACAGTAGTCAACATCAACAGTAGTCATTCCACATTGACACCTGAATCTAAAGCTCAAACCACACCATTGGGTTGCTATGCAACTCCTTGCAACCAAACGGTTGCGAGTAGACGCATAGTAAATGCACACGCACGCACACACGCACGCATGCACACACACACACACACACACACACACACACACACACACACACACACACACACACTTCCCTTGCATGATTCTATTTATGTAACCAATTATCACAATTGTTTGATTTAAGGCGAGACACCCCAGGTGAATAGGGAAAAAAAGTTAAATAATAGCTATCACAATGAAACTTCTCCAGTTGATTACTTATATTAAAACTAAGATTTTTTGTATTACAAGTTTTCTGAAATTATATGTTTAAATATGCAAATTAGGCATTATATGCACTAATTTGCATACATTTCGGGACGATAAATCTGAAGATCGGATAAAGCCAGGTTCAAAATGATCATTTCATTTTGTTGACACATTAGAGACAAAGAAAATTACACATGGGATTTTTGATATCTCTAATTATCACTCCACAAATCAGAAAATAGTGTCAACAGGCATAAAAAACCCAATTTTCGGCATTTTTTTGGTATAAAATGTGATGTAAATCAGGCTGTGAATGATATATCAACAAATCCATGTGTAAATGTCTGCGGAATATAGTTATGAATAAGACTGGAAAGTTTGGTGTATGTGAGTTCAACTGAAGTGGAAATTCTTTGTCCCAAGTATGAGGAAAACACATTTTGAGAAAACGGCCTTTAAAGATTTGTATTGTAAAATTCCAAAACGTTTTATTTGAAGCCACTATTTTGAGACAAAATATCTCATCCAAACCTTGGCAACAACATATAATGGCATATATCATTGGAAAGGTCTGGACCTCAAGCTGACTGTGGTCTGATCCAAATATGGTCACTTCCTTTGTACCAACAACCAATCATGAAAATAGAGATGGTGGCTTTTCACCCCGAAAAACGAGCTGTCATTGGCTAAAATAAACTATCCAACTAAACATCTAAATCTGTATTTTTAATGTGTATTTTGCTTTAGTTTGAAAGAAAACATGTTTAGGAAGCAAAATAGCAAAAAAAAAAAAAAAAACAAAATCATGATTTCACCTGGGGTGTCTCACCTTAATGGGACAAAGGTGATGCATGGTTGAGTATTTGAGTTTATGAAGGGTTTATGCATGCCGAGCCGATCTACAAGCCCACACAGCGGGTTTCATCGCGCCACATTGTGTGCTTGCAGACCTTCTATTTTGGATGAGAGACCAAGTATGAATCAGGCATACATTTTATATATGCATCACTCATGTCCTTTTTTCTAGGAGAGAGAGTACAGTACGTGCACGGCACGCACATCCGTGTGTGTGTGTGTGTGTGTGTGTGTGTGTGTGTGTGTGTGTGTGTGTGTGTGTGTGTGTGTGTGTGTGTGTGTGTGTGTGTGTGTGTGTGTGTGTGTGTGTGTGTGTGTGTGTGTGTGTGTGTGTGTGTGTGTGTGTGTGTGTGTTTGTGGGGGGGGGGCAACTAAGGAATGGCAGAGAGAGGAAAAAACACCAGGGTAGAACAGCACATGTAATCGGACAACAACTTTTTCCGATCCTCATGGTATTTTGATTATAGGGAAAATTGTGACTAGCTTAAGTGTTGTTCACTTAATTTGATGTAATTACACCAGATACAGCCCATCCTCAGCCCCTCCACCCAGACACCCACCCACCCACTCATCCACACATCCACCTGGGGTTCACTTTTCGTCGCCGCTAAACCCTTTATCCCTAAACTTCTTTGCATTTTTTTATTTTGCTCACAACGTGTCAATGTAGATTGGCTAGTTGAACTATTCAAAAATATTTTTCAAAATAATAAAGAAAAGGCAAAGAATTTTAGGGATAGCGGTGATGAAAATTGAATCCCTGGAGTTTAATCTGCCTACCAACCAGCCCATCCACACATGCATGATGCATACCAAGTGTAGGATTACAGTCAAATTGATTTTTAGAGTAGGCTACTTTTTAGAGTACTTTTGTAACCCTGTACACAGTGTACAGTGTACTGTACACTCAAGACACTGCCCTCGCTGCCACCCTTAGATCTCCATATATGGAGCTGACCTGTTCTGACATTCCATGCTGATCTGACCACATCAAACCCTGTACACTCAAGACACGCTCCATATATGGCCAGTACAGAATTCATTCCATATGTTGATCTGACCCCCATGCCAAAGCGCCTGCGCTCGCCCAGCAGTCTGCGGTCACCTAGGCGATGCGTGCACGTGACCTCGCCCTTTAGTGTGAGGTCGCTTCTTGCCCTTAGGCGTCTTACTAGTGGTATTATGCTGTATCTGTGCGTTGAGAGCTATTTCATTTGGGGTTTGTGGGCAGTTGAAAGGTCATGAGAGTGCTTTTGGCACTGGGAACAGAAGACTGTGGCAGAGAAACGGGGCTGAGCAGGTGGTATGGATGCAATGTTGAATTTAGAGGACAGACTGGTGCAATAAAACACATCATCATCTACAAGCAGATAATTTCAAAGGTTATATAATACCTCCGCTCTACCAAAGGGAAAGGGCAGAGTCTATGAATGAGGGGATAAATAAGTGAGTCATATGGATTGGACCTGGAATAGACTTTGTTGTTTCTAAGAAAATGTGTACAGTATAGAGCACAGAACTCCGTCAAAGTGCCCGTTTGTACTTACTTCAAAGTATTGTGGTTAGTACGTTAATACATTCAGAAGTCATGTGCATTTTGTGGCAAAAGGTAACCCCCAATGCCACGCCCCCTTGGTGCCAATCTCTGTTAACAGTTTGACTGCGGGATAAAAACATCGCAATCCCCATTTGACTGCCTAGTTTTTCACTAACCTTTGAAGAACCACCCCGCCGGCATCATCATTCCATTTCATTAAAATCCACCTTAAAATGGTGTGATCCTTTGTCGAAAATAATCCAAACTGCCGATCAATAACAAAGAGCGCAGGACAGAGCCACCCATTGCACACTGCCATTGCCATTGGAATGCATTGGGCCTCAATTTCCCAGAAGCCTTAGCAAGCCAGTGCGATCTATCACACTTCAGTTCAGAACCAACTTTTCCAACATGTTTTGTAGAAATCTGTTCATAATGGCTCGAGATAACTTGCTAACAGAAAAACAGATGAGACAGACAGACGGATGGGGGTAAAAACACGACCTCCTTGGCGGAGGTAATGAATAGCATGTTTTCGGAGGGGAGCTGCTGGGTTGTGCAATGGAGAAGATGAGAGGTAGTCCGCACCAGACACAGATTGTACTTGGCACGAGGGAGCGTCTGGAGCATAAATCCATAAAGTCATTTCTGCAGTGGGCTTTAGTATGAATATGGAACCCACCCTGGCAGAATGCAGCATGCATTTTGCTGGCATGTCTTCTGTTCTCTTTTCTCCTTCTTGCCATCTTCAGTTAATTGGCTCATCGACCTGTCACGCATCATTGGTCTGCTGACCAAACAGATCGCATGCCTTACTGTTTAAAATATTTTCTTTGCTCCCATGTCATCCTGCAGGATCAAATGTCTTAATTTGCTCTTGTGTTTGATGTACACCCAGCATGACGCTGTACCGCTATAGTGATTCTCTATGTTCACACGTATCTACCGTGAATAGTGCAGACATTTTGACTAGGTAGCATGATGTGATTTTGCCGTCAGTAGATAGGGAAATGTACTGTATGTGTTTGTTGGTATAAGTCTTTAAACCCCCCTTATACACTATAATATATGTATGCTTGTTGATTTGCCATTTTAGCTAGGGGTATAATTATAGAGAGATGACTTCCGCAGGTGCGATGATGACGAATCAATGGCATACAATGTAGAAAGGAGGGACACCAGCACACCGCCATTTGCTAGGTTCAGAGCATATTGAGAAGCAACGTTTCGGTCTTGCCTGAGGAAGGTCGCAAGACCGAAATGTTGCTTCTCAATTCCCGTTATGAACGATTCAAAAAAATTCATAATTTCATAAAAATAGTTTTTTCTTTTTTCTGGTTACAGTTACAGGAGTTTTCAGTTTCCACTACATGGCGTTTGTGATATGAAATGTAAGCTTACCCTAATCACAGTAATTTTCAAGTTACTGTAGTCACTGTAGACACAGTTCAGTACAGCTGAGGTGTGTCTGTCAACGAGGAGCCAGCTGGCCCTCATTGACAGGCAATAGGCATCAAGGCAACTCGTTAGTGTGAGCGTGTCTCTAGTCTCTGTGCACTAACACAAGTGATTGAGTTCAACCTGTGCAATACATTATGGGTTGCTGCATACAGTACTTTGCATGTGTGCATTTTTACTACTAGCTGGCCTAAGCCTACCAATTTGGTTCATTTTACAGCAGTTTTTACTTGAATGTATTGTTCTGGACCTTACTGAGAAAAAGTAATTGAGTGTCAGACTCAGTCAGAAGTTAAAACGTTTTGTAGCCTACATGTTGTCTTGGATTGACCTGTGCGTGTTCACATCATTCAGTTGATAAAACCTTTACAATACGCTTTTTTAAGAAATTTACTCTGCTTTCATGTCACAAGACTGGATTACAGTAGATCGTGATGAAATCCTATGTGTTGAATCGAGAATTATTTTCAATAGAGAATCCTTTTTAATCCGGAAAAAAATGCCTTTGAATTAAAAAAAACGATTTTGAATCGAATCGTGACCCCAAGAATCGGAATCGAATCGAATCGAATCATGGGACACCCAAAGATTCACAGCCCTAATTTTAGCCTACATCTAGATCAGATGTAGGCAGGTGTGCTGCTAAGGCATCCATACATTTCTGTCAATGTACGTTTTCTGGTCATAGGACATAGGAATCATCAAGATTGATCTTGATATTTTATATCAACATCAATCTTGATATTTTATATCAACATCAATCTTGATATCTTGGTTATCCCTATTTTAAACCGTTGATCTGTGGAGAAACCATAAAAAGTTAATAATAATAATACATTAAAATGCCTCCGTATATGGTCAACGCCTCGTGACACGTCACGCCACCATATATGGCCATCTCCATATATGAAGATCACGACACTGACATCATCTAAGCCTGCATAACCAGAAATGGAGAAGACTGGATCATCACCTAGATCTACATGTGACATCCCATATGTTGATCCTCTCCTATAAAATTCTGACAAATTCTATGTTGATGTGTGCATGCAACCTCACCGTTTAGGTCAAGGTCGCTTCAAAAACAAATGTTCAGTGTCTAACCATGGCAACCTTATACTGTGGTACTGCTGCTTGCCTCTGTAGAGAGAGTGCTTATAATTCAGCTTGAGATAGCTCTCTATCTTTGACAATAGCTGTTATCAGTGGTGTGTAATTTTCAGACCAGCCACACCAATATTTACTGTGCCTAGAGCACATACGGTAGTTGGAAATCACCATGCAATTTCTGTCTGTAAGTGGTGGGGAAAAAAAAAAACTCTTGCGATCCTTGTCGAGTGCACTGCACACACAGGATGATTACAGTATAGAGTTCAGTGTTCACACGCCTCTGAGTGACCTGTATTTCTCACTTCTTGTCTCATTCTCTGTCTCTGCACAGGTGGATGGTTAGCGAGGCATGGTGGTGAAGATGGCTCCAGCATTCTCAATAGGGCCTTTGTCATGGGCACGCATCAAACAACCCACTGGAATGGGAATAGGAGTCCTTTATCTGCTGCTGCTGCTCTCTGTGTGCCTGGGCCAGGACACTGACGGTAAGCCTTCTTTCCCTTTATCACTAGTCTTTCTCACTCTTACTTTCTTTCACTCTCCCTCTGTTTTTGAGTGGTGCAACCACTCCTATAGACAGCTATGTGTGTCCCTGGGTCCCTATGGGTCTCTAGGTCTGTTCCCAGCTGGGTGGCTGGGTCTGTCCGAGCACGAAAATTGCTTTTGGTTGGTTTTCACAACCAAGTGTCACTGTTGTTAACTCTGTCAACAGTTAACTCTGTTAACTCTGTCATTTCTCAACCATTCCGGATGTGGGGCGGCGCGTTCCTGGGGGTCTGGATGTTTTCCGGGGACCCCCTGGGGACCCCCACACGAAGTTTCACCACTCACGTCACGCGCTGTGATTTGACTCCTTTTACAGCCTCTTTCTCACTCTTTCTTTCACTCTCTTTCTTTCTTTCTTTCTTTCGTTATCAGTCATCTTTCTCACTTTGTCTTTGAACCTCTGAGTCTTCCTGGTTCTCTGTCCCTCACTCGCCCCTCTCTCTATCTCTCTCTTTCTCTCTCTCAGAATGTGATGGGTCACCTAATAATGGTTTAACAACACACCCGGTGTCTGCTAAATTTACTGATCTAAACTACTAATGTTGCAGTGAATATTCTTGAATGCCGGGACCTGTACATAAATCGAACTGGCAAGGTCTTCAGGTCTAATAAATATGTAATGATCACATTTTTTATGTCACTTCGGAAAGCTTCATACTGTAGCTAACATTGCTATAGCCAAGAGGTGTCTATCTAGGACTGGTGACATTTTCATCGTTTCAACTGTGGCAGGAGGGGGGAAGTGACGTCATTCATGATGGCTGCATAGCGGCACTGCTCTGTAAAACCGTGCATGTATTAATGTATGAACTCTAAGATAGTGGTATAATTTCTCGACCAAAAACGCCTGAATCTCTTTGGATATGTCCAAACATCTTGCTGGCAAGAACTGTGAATTTTTCCTACGATCTGGTAAGGGCAGCAGGGGGGAAAACAAGCAAGCCTCTACCACGCCTCAAACAAACACTCCTGCTGAAGACGCCACTATGAACGTGAACGAAGTTCTGAAGGAGATTAAATCACTCCGAGCAGACTTTGGTTTAAAGTTGGACAATATCGAGTCTCGTTTGACTACCATGGCAAGCTCATTGACCGTAGTGGAAAATACAATGACAAATATACAGCAAGAAGTCTCCTCCAACGCAACGCGCATTGTGGAAGCTGAGGAGCGAATATTAAAAACGGAAGAAACACTGGACCAAACAGAAATCGCACTGGAATCGGCCATGAAACGCATTGCTCACCTTGAGTCCAAAGCAGTGGCCCAGGAGGACCAGTCCAGAAGATTAAACCTACGTCTGTTTGGTTTGCGGGAGGGGGCACAAGGACGGGTGCCACTCTTTGACTTTATTAATAGCATGCTACCACAGTGGCTAGAAATGGGTCCAGACGTGTCATTTTCCTTGGAACGTGTCCACCGCACATTGGCACCGGAGAAGCCTGGCCAGAACCGAGCAGTACTGATCCGCTTCCTGAAATCCCCGGAGAAGGAGTTGGTGTACCGTAAAGCAAAGCAGATGGATATCAAATACGACAAGAGTAAACTAACACTCGCGCAGGACCTGTCGGCGGACACAGTCCGAATCCGTCGGGGATTTAATCCAGTTACCCAGCTCTTTGTCGACATCGACGCCTTCCGTGGGTTCAACCATAATCCATGTAAACTGAGAGTGCTGCATGAAGACAAAATACACCTCTTCTCAACACCCGAAGCGGCTCAGGAATTCTACAGCAAGATCACCAAAGTGAATAAAGTCTCCACTGACGATCACACAGCGGAGAAATAAAGCAGCCACGGATCTGTTTCTTTTTTTTTTTTTTTTCTCTCTGCCCTCCCCCTCTACCCCTCACGGATGTCAACAAAGACAGCATGGGAGAAAACAGCTGACAAACAGGTCACGTGACCAGTTGGAGATAAACAACTGTTGAGTATGGGTGCCCAAAGGGACCAAAAAGAACTGCAAGTATAACATCTGCGCATTATAACCTCGCTGCAGTTTATTTCCCTAGCTATGTTATATTTCTCTATCTGATATAGCTCTCTTTGATTGTTGCTGTTTTCTTTTCATTTCTTATTTTTATTTATTTTTGAGAGAGGGAATTGGGGGGGAGGGGGTCTAGGGGAAAGGACCTAATTTAAGAAATTAAACTACTGTGATATACAGATAACCTATAGCTAAAAGGAGCCAGTTAGATCTTTTTATTTATTAATTTTTTTTGGGGGAGATTAGAGGATACTGGCCCAAATAATAATTTAAAAAAAAATATATCTGTTGGAATTAAGATTTGATTCATACTAAGTTAAATATTTGTTATTCAAGATACACGGTTAACGGGCTTTTAAGTACGTTATTGTAGACTTGAAATAAGTCACAAGTTGCTCCTCAGGTATCTGTGGATCAACGTCCCTATGTTTTACACGTGGGGGGAGGGGGGGCGCCTCAGTTTGTTTATGGGGTGGATAGTGGGACTGTTTTTGTGTGTGTTTGTGTGTGTGTGGGTGTACGTTTGTGTTTTTTGTGTGTGGATGAAGGCACTTGCACTGCTTATATACATTGTTATATTTGGATTTCTGGTTTTATTTTTCCTTTTATTTATTTCTTTCTTTCTTTTCAAGAGTTTTTTTTTACAATTTTATAAATACTGAGACAATCTTGAATGGATAAAACTACGAAAAATTGTTCAAATATTAAAATTACAAGCTGGAATGTTCGGGGTATGAGAAAATTGGCGAAACTAAAACAAGTATTAAATAGGATAAAATACCTCCAATCCAAAATAGTATTTCTACAGGAATCACACCTGATAGCAGCAGACATAAACAATTTGAGTAAAAAATGGACGGGCCAAGTATTCCATGCATCTTATAATACCCATGCAAGAGGAGTAATCATTCTTATACATAAATCAATACCATTTCAAATCATAAAAACTATACAGGACCCAGGTGGGAGATATGTCATTTTACATGGTCTCATCTTGTCACAAAAAATTAATCTTATAAATATATATGGTCCAAACGATGACAACCCATCTTTTTTTGAAAATCTATTTTTAACAATATCGGCATTGGGAGGTCATTATGTGATCGGGGGTGACTTTAATATCGCTCCCGCACCGCAGATTGACAGATCAACTCAAATTGATACAACCCATACACAATCTAGAAAAATGTTGACTTACTATATGAAAGAATTAGGATTAATTGATATATGGAGAACCCAAAACCCAGACAAAAGGGAATACTCTTGCTATTCAAGTACATATAAAACACATTCACGAATTGATTTCTTTCTAATTTCTAGGGGCCTATGGACTAAGGTTAGAAAATGCTGGTATAATAGCATAGTAATCAGTGATCATGCAGCAGTGTCGTTGGAGATTAACCTGGGCCAGCTTGAACACTGCTCAAGATGGAGACTACAAGTTGAATTATTACAAGACCCAGACTTTGTTAACTTTGTAGAAAGCCATATTGATACGTATTTTGAATTAAATACAGATGAAACTACAGCCAGTATTAGATGGGAAGCATTTAAAGCTTATATAAGAGGAGAAATTATTAGCTACACAAGTTCTAAAAACAAACGGCAGAAAGAAGAATTGCAATCGCTAGAAAAACAAATTAAAGAAGCTGAGAAGGAAGTGTATAAGAACAATGATTTTGGAAAATTACATGATTTATCGATTTTGAGAGCGAATTTTGATAAGCTAACAACTGATAAAGTGGCAAAAGGTCTAATGAAGACTAAACAGGTATACTATGATCAAGGGGAGAAAGCAGGCAAACTATTGGCATGGAGGATTAAAAAAATACAATCTGAAAAATCAATTGATAGTATAAAGTTAAAATCCGGTGACATATCTATAGACCCACCAGAGATTAACAACTCATTCAGGGACTTTTATAAAACACTATATAAATCAGAACACACAATAAATAGGGCACAGACTACTTTTTTCGATCAGTTACAATTCCAGACTATATCAGAGGAAGAAAAAATAGAATTAGATAGCCTATTAACAATTAACGACCTCAGCAAAATAATAGGAGAAATAAATAGTGGTAAAGCGCCCGGACCAGATGGGCTACCAATAGAGTTCTACAAAACCTTCAAAAGACAACTTGTAAAACCACTTCTCGATATGTATGAAGAATCATTTAATAAAGGAATACTTCCAGATTCATTGAGATTAGCTACAATAATTGTGATATTAAAACCAGGTAAACCTTCAACTGAATGCTCGTCATATAGACCGATCAGTCTAATGGGATGTGACATGAAAATTTTATGTAAAGCTCTTTCTACAAGACTAGATAAGTACATGCCTCAATTAATCAATGAAGACCAACAAGGTTTTATACAAAAAAGACAAGGATACCACAATATTAGAAGAGTTTTAAATATCCTATATGAGAAGCATAACGCAAAGGACACCGCAATGTTATCAGTTGACGCAAGCCAAGCATTTGATAGAACAGAATGGGGCTACCTCTTTGAAGTACTTCCTAGGTATGGACTAGGGGAAACTTTCCTTAAATGGGTTAAACTATTATACACAAACCCAGCTGCAGAAATACTAACTAATAGCAATATATCTAAACCTTTTTGTTTGCAACGGTCGACAAGACAAGGCTGTCCTTTGTCCCCTTTGCTGTTCACGCTAGCCATTGAACCATTAGCTATGGCTGTAAGAGCACATACAGCAATATCGGGTATTAAAATTGGGTCAGTGGATCATCGTATTTCTTTATATGCCGATGACATAATATTTTTTGTGACCAAACTAGAAAATAGTATTCCCAATCTAAGCAGACTAATCGAACACTTTGGAAAGTTCTCTGGATATAAAATTAATAATTCAAAGTCTGTATTAATGCTCCTTAATAAGGAAGAAAGACAAAGTCCCATAGTAAATACCCCATTCACGACAACCACTGAGGGTTTTAAATACTTGGGTGTTATGATCACCCCCGATATTGGGGATATGGTCCCAGCTAATTACAACCCTCTAGTGGAGAAAACAACGGAGACACTGGGCCGTTGGTCCAATATGCCCATATCCATGATTGGAAGAATAAATATAATAAAAATGTCAATCCTGCCAAAATTTATATATTATTTTCAAACAATCCCATTACCACTTCCAAATATCTTTTTTGATAATTTAACTAAACTATTTAGCAGATTTGTTTGGAACGGAAGGAAATCAAGACTTCGCTTCAATTTGCTATATCTGCCTTATGAAAGAGGGGGACTCCAGATGCCTAACCTTAGATGGTATTACATGGCAGCTCAGTTGACGGGTGCATCGTATTATTTTAAAAACACCTCACCCCCAATATGGGTAAACATCGAACAAGAATCCATCCCAGATTTACCACTACACTTATATTTATACTCCTCAGATGCTAAAACAATAAAAAAACGTACAAAAAATCCTTTCCTCAAAAACACAATCTCAGTTCTGTATGCCGCCCATAAACACATGGGTGGTATGCCTACACTATCCCAGTTCACTCCCATATGGGGCAATGACCAGTTTGTACCTGCCAAAAATGATGGAGGCTTTAAGTTATGGAACAACAAAGGTATCAAGAAAATAATGGACCTTTACACTGATGGAGTGATGCTCTCATTTGCACACTTATGTCAAAGATACCAAATCCCAAATAAACATTTTTTTAAATATCTACAGTTAAAAAGCTACATTTCATCAAAATATGCTCGGATAATGTATATACCACCCCTATCAATACTTGAGAAAACATTGATCTCAGAAGAGAAGGGAGGCATATCGGTATACTATAACCTGTTAGTTGACTACAGTACTGACTCAACAATAGAAAAATTAAATGCTTGGAAACTAGACATTCAAGAAGACATCGATGAGACAGAGTGGAAACAGGCATGTTTAAAAGCACAAAAACAGACCATAAACACAAGGTTTAAACTACTTCAATATAAATGGTTAATGAGAATGTATATAACCCCTGTTAAACTCCATCATATGTCCGCTAGTATTCCAGATGTTTGTACTAAATGTTTAACAGAGAAAGGTACCCTATTTCATTGTATGTGGGAGTGTCCTAAAATGAAAATATTTTGGAATGGAGTTATAACGTGTCTGTCGGAAATATCTAGAACTACAGTTCCGCTAAACGCAAAACTCTGTATACTTGGAATATATCCAAAGAACTTTCTACAGACAACTAACCAGACAAAAATCTTGGATTTTGGACTTCTTCAAGCAAGGAGAGCTGTTGCACTATGCTGGAAAAACACAGACGCTCCAACACTGAGGATGTGGCAAAAGGAAATTATGAACTGTATTGGACTGGAAAGACTTACGTATGTAGTTAGGGGCAGACAGAACGATTTTGCCCAGCTGTGGGAGACATATATGAATACTATACAGACCATTGTTTAAGAGGAAAGGAAACGGAACTGGAAACTAAAGACTACAAATGTTTTATTTATTTATTTATATATTTATTTTTATTTATTTATTTATTTAGATACTTATTTTGTGAATATACAAGTGCAAGTGTGTGTGTGAGTGAGTGAATGTACTGTATGTAATGTATGTTAAAAAAAAAAGCCAATAAAAATATTATTGAAAAAAAAAAAACTGTGGCAGGAGGAGAGAGATCTTTCAGTGAACAGAAAATATATACAATTTATAAAAGGAGAGGCTCAACAAATTGGCAGTATACTTGCCACTGAGTGGGAAGCAAAACAGATGGATTTTAAACACATTATAAAGAACTTTGCACCCAGAAAGACCAAAGATGCAGCCCTATATGAGGCAAAAATGAAGCCATAGCCTAGACAATTTAATTTCTTTTGCTAAGAACTGTGTGGTATACTCTTAAGTGTAGCAGGTCTTTGACCTTGGTGTTTATTTCTGAAATAATAGGCCCATTGTGACCACAATATATGTGATGAGCACAAGAGATTAACATAACATTAAAAAAAAAATATATATATATATATATATATACACAGTGTGTATATATATATATATATATATATATATATATATATATATATATATATATATATATTAAAAACAAAAATCTGTATCACATATGAAGCACTAAACAGCCTTGCCCCACATTACCTCTGAGACCATCATCATATTCTGTCAATTTAGTTTATATTAATTTAATGTTGTCATTATAAATAAATAATCACACAAAATTAGTGAAAATAGCATATATATACAGTATACAAGCTTGCAACGTGTTACCATGTAGATCTGCTATTTTCACTATTTTCTTTTTTAAAACATAATAATTATCAGTATCAGTTTTGGACATACAAGGTTTGTATTTGTACAGTGATGATATGCAGGAACTTGACAGGACCCAAACGGCTGATGTCACTGCTAAACATTTCACTTAATTGCTTGGGTTCGGGCCAGGCTCTGTTTTTGAAAAATATTGCAGGAAAAATAATCACTGGCAGTTCATCATCAGGAAGAAATTAGCGGTACTCAGGGACTCCGCAAACACTATAAATCCACAGACACGAGTCAGGTTTTGGATGGAAATAATTATTTGGATAATCGTGACCACTTAGGACTCAGGAGGCAATCCACTTTGCCACAAAAAAACGAATAGAAATACTAATCCATTAGTCGCTGATAGATAATTAATTCCATGCATTTCTTAATAGGCTGGATGTGGCATTGTGACAATGTTCCTATATGGCAAGATTGTTTGGATATCTCAGTGCTGAGGGAAATCTGCTTGATTGATTAAGATAATTGAACTGACTGTAAATGATGCAATCATCTTTGTGAGCATAATATAAAATTCAGGGGTGACTCTCCTCTCTATTTGTCAGAATATTAATATTCCATTTAACACCTAGTCCTTGAGATTTATCTGCTTGGCATTTAGCTGACAGCGGCTTACGCCACAGTCAAGTGTGTGTGTGTGTGTGTGTGTGTGTGTGTGTGTGTGTGTGTGTGTGTGTGCTTGTGTGCTTGTGTGCTTGTGTGCTCAGCCATGCATTTACCTATATTATGCACACACTCATCCTTCGGTGTGGTGGAAGTTGTACTCGAACTCATTCACTGCCAATCACTTTTTTTGTCTTTTTTTTTTCAAAAGCCCACACCACCAATAACGTGTTTTTACGTGTGTTTTTATGAGTCACCATCTGTGACCACAGAAGCAACGTATACACACTTTATAAAAATAAGATTTAACACAATAAAAATTGTTAATAATTGTTTATTTGGAATGACATGACAATTAAAGTAATAATAACGCGACTCACTTCGATAAGTATTTTAGATCGGACATTTCCGCGTTTACCTTAAAACTGGCTGGAGTTAACGGCCAATGGAGATACAGTATACCATTAATTGTCAATGTAAGCGTTTGTAACTGTTGCAAAAACACAAAGCTTATACAAAGCTACAAATGAGATGAACTGGCTTCAACTTCAGCGACAAAGATGCAAAGCTACAAATATGCTGTGTAGCTTTGAATATTTGTATCTTTTGCATCTGTGAACGCACCATAATGGCTGGGACACCAGGCCAGTCAGGGCCAGTTGTGATCTTATAAAGGCTAATGTGAATACATTTTTATCATTTCCTTATTCCTTATTTTTACTATACTAAATAACTAGTGTCAAGCAGCTATCAACTTGCAAAGCTAGTCTCCACGTCCCCCCGCCCCTCCATTTGAGAACTAATTGAGGAATGAATGTTTCAGGGCTACATCTCTACATATATGTGCAAGACATCACCGTATAAGCCATATCTCACAAAAATGACTTATTGTTTATCACGGTGGGTTACATTTGACTCTAATTAAAACAATCTAGCAGGAAATCACGTGATTGAAAAAAAACCGATTGAGAGATCGATCATACTGGAGATTCATATTCTGTGACTACTTGTAAAATAGGGAAAAACTAATTGCTGGCAGGGGGCTGAATAATGTAGCCTATTTATTTATAAAGTAGCAATACCACAATGTACTGTAGAACTACTACAAATACAAGTGCTGTATTTCTGTCATTTGTATAAATCCAAAAAAAAATCACATCTCGTTTTTTCTTATTCTGGAGAACCATGCTGTGCTCTCCTCTGTTAGAATTACCTTTCTGTACACAAATCCATTCTTTCAATCACATTTTCTGTCCGTGTCAAGCGTACCAATTTTTTAAAATTGAGCCTGCATCCCAACAAAAGAGACCGTTTTACTCTGTACAGGTTTGCTCATTGTGAGGGCACTCATTATGGTTTTAAGCTACTTAGTTGGGAAATTGCTCACTTGTATTCACCGGAAGCAAAGTACACCATACTGAGCGCCACAGGTGAGACAGCTACTGTCAGCTCTGCTCATTGGTTTGAATGGAGAATCTTATCAATGCTGATGTAAACAGAAAAATAAAACAACAGTGTCAAGTGGATTCTCTGTCGGGCAGAAACCTTGTTTCTCCATATTCTAACGTTGTGTTTTTTTTAATTATTATTATTATTTTTATTATTATTTTGTATTATTACCCTTATTATTTTTTGTAAATTAATCAACTGATAATCTACTGTGTGCGGCCTAGAGGGCATCTGAGCATGAGCAACACAATACCTCTTACACCACGTGTCTTTGGGAACTCATGCTGTCACATGCATACAGTAACTAGAATGTTGTGTTAGTACACAAAGCTCACGTTAGCACATCATGGCACATCATTGATGGCATTGTTCAAGATACAGTATTCTATGCAGATCTGTAGCCCAATGGAAAAGGATGAAGGAGAGCCATTCTACCACTAAAGAAATGTTTTCAATTGAGATTTAAGATGTAGACTGTTATGTAGGGGGATTCAACTCAAGATGGTTAGCTAACTGATAATTCATTTAACTGACTGAAAGCCTTTTCAATTGCACATTAGACTTTGTGTCTTGTTTTTATCACAAGAGATGTCACTTCCGATTGTGGCACAGAGACTTCCAGTTCCAGTTTGAATGGGAAAATGTCATTTGCAAGGGGGCATTCAGAAGACACAGAATACTAAGAGTTCAGATAAGAGGAGGGAAGAGTACTGTTTCAATACCTTCTGTACGGAAACTGTTTTCTCAGCTGTCTCTTCTTTCTCTTATCTGAACTCCTGGCATTCTGGTGCCTTGTCAATGTCCCCTTGCTAAATAATACTAACAGAAGCAAGACAGTATGTGTGCAGCCTGGGAACAAAGCTGCACAGTGGTCTTCAGTGGTGAAGCCGTACTATAGGATGGCTGGTTCAAGGTTTCTTTATTTTGTCTCCCAAGGGAGAAATTTGTCTTGGACCACAAGGACCCGCCCTGCAGCATACAGATACAATACAATACAACAAAGGCACACAGTGAGCCGTACAACATTAAAAAAAAAACACACACCAACATACCTAGTGCAAAAGAGGAAGAACATCACCTCATAACCTTCGACCCCTAGCCTGTCTGCCCTCTGCAAGGACTCTGTTAAGGAGTGTGATTGACAGAGGGACAAAGGAATGCTTGTACCTATTATTGCACGCATGTATGTACCTCCTACCTCCTACCTGATGGCATTAGCCGATACTCAGGGTATAGTACATGGGAGGGGTCAAACACAATTTTCTTAACCTGTCCAATGGTGGCCTGCTCATACCCATGATCTTCCCTGCCATTTTGTCTAATGTAAGGATCTCAGATTTGTATTTTACAGTTAGGTTTAAAAACCAACTGGTGATACCATACCTTAGAATTGACTCTATACTAGCTTTATAGAAGATCAGCATTATGTTTCTACTTACACCAAAAAGTCTGAGGCCTACCTGACCGGTCAATAAAAGAATGCTGAATTAACTAGCTTGTATTGGTAACTTTGACTGCACAATAGCCTCCCATATACCTCCTGGGTATTCAATTCATAATTATGATATGATACATAACAACAACATTAAAATCATCATGATGGGTTGGGGAGTGGCAGAAACTATATTGTGCGTGGTGGTACACACCGCTCCCTCTCTCCATATTAAATTAGCTAAGCAGTCTTCGAGAGAGAGAGAGAGAGAGAGAGAGCCTTACGTTGCCAATGAGGACACGTATGGCTGTGCTCTATAGTCTGGCAGCACACAGCTTCTAGTTGTTGTAGTTAAAGTATAGCACAGTAATAGTAATAGTAGTAGTTGTGTAACTTGTGTATTATAGCAGTAGTAGATGGCTAGATTGATACAGTATGTATACTTTATTAATCCCGAAGGAAATGTGTTCTGTTCAATAGCTCCAGTTGCCATACGTTCATACATAACCTGGAATAAATAGATGTTCAAAGACTCTGACCTCTCATGACTTTCCTAGGGTGGAGTTCTTGTGCTGCTTTTCGCTAGTGTGAGCACTTTGCTCAATGGGGAAAGGTGTCCGAAAGTCAGAACTTCTGCAGTCAGTGCTGTGTACAGGGTGAAGACAAGAGGGGCCAGGCACAGTCCCCTAGGGAACTCCTGTGTTGCAGAACACTGTGTCAGAAGTACAATCCATCAACCTGTCCTATAGTATTAGTCATTGTAGCAGTTATAGACACTAGTAGGCTAGCCATAGCGGTAGAAGTAGTAGTAGTAGTCATAGTAGTAGCAGTCGTAGTAGCAGCAGTATAGCAGCGGTGTCCTTACGGATCTGGAGGCCCGTTTTAAGAGCTAATGTGACCTGTCATCCTGCCACACACACACACACACACACACACACACACACACACACACACAGATAACCAGAGTGAGTGCGAGAGAGAGAGTTATGATGAAGAGACAGAAGGGAGGGGGAGTGATAATTAGAAGGAATGAAAGGAAGAAATGGAGGTAGAGAGTGTGAATGAGGGAGAGAAAAGAGCTAGTGTAATGGATAAGGCAACACGGTGACAAAGTGGTGTGTGTGTGTGTGTGTGTGAGTCAGATAAAGTGTGTGCGTGTGCGTGCGCACGTGTGTGTGTGTGTGTCGGGATGTGTGTGCACGCGCGAGCGCTGACGATCCGTTCTCTCCTGAGATGCATCAATCTAGTACAAGGTCATCCTTTCCTCTTCTCCTCTCTGTGCTCCCTTCTTTTCTTCCCCCAACATCCGACTGCACCCTTCGCTTTGCTTTGCTTTCCTTCTCTCTCTCTCTCGCTCTCTCTCTCGCTCTCTCTCGCTCTCTCTCTCACCCACTTCTTTGGGCAGATTTCCTCGCTAATCCTCGACTTCCCCTCTTCTCAAAGTGTCTCTCCTCTCCTCCCTTCTCCAGTCTTATCATCCCTTCTCCAGTCCAGTCCTCTCCTCTCTCTCTTCTTCTCCTCAACCTATACATGCCACAACTTTCTCTCTTCAATTTCCCTCTTTTCTTCCCTCTCCATCCCCTCACCTGTCCTCCGGTGGATGAATGGATGTAAAGGGAGGTCTAGATGGACAGGTGAATGGATGATGGATGAGAGGCCGGGTGCTGGGGTGCAGGTAGGCAGACAGAGAGGGATGACTCCCCGGGGAGGGATGTGGATCTGAGGCAGCGGTGGCCGAGTGGATTGCGGAGCGGTCTAGATACCGGAAGGTCGCCAGTTCGAATCAGCGTTCCGACACGTTAAAATTACCACCGTTGAAGTGCCCTTGGACAAGGCATTGAACCTCTACCATGAAATGCTCCATGTGGGCCTGGCTGTAAACAAGTATCTGATGCTTAGTCCAGTTACCCTTGGTAAACTTGATTTACCAGAACGCATTTCTTCTTCTTCTTCTGGATGGGTGTACCTGCTGATGGAAGCTCTTAAAAGGACAAGAGATGCTCCGCCCGCCCGTGTCCTTAGTCCACCTCTTATGTCACATTCTATTTCCGATCTCAGCTGTTTCTCATCAGAAAGAATTCCAAGGTTGGCATATTTTTCAGATGCCAAATAGGTCCGTCAATCATTATTGTAAGATCTGCTATTTTTGCAAAAGAAAAATCAACTAGTTTAGTTTAGTTTAGTTTATTCGCACAATAAAAACAGTACAAAAAAGGGTAACATCAATAAAAGAGAAATTATGTGCAGGTGAGAAAAAAAACTAGAAAGATGCAATCCTGTGGATTTGCGAGAGTGGTTGCCTATCTATAGGAATATTGTTCAATTAGATTGATTGATTGAATAGTTTATTGAAAATATATTTCAAAAGGATAAATTCACAAGAAAGCTGTTTCCATTGTGGTCCTCTTGGGGAAAGGGGAAGGGGAGCAACAGACAATAACGGTACAATACAGACAAAAACAGGAGGCAAACATAAAACAAAAAACACAAGAAACAGAACAAAATCCATATAAACTGACCAATAAAACTGGATTTCATTTCATTTCAGAAGAGTTGAGTTGGGTATGTCACCGTATACTGTCCAATCAAATGAGGGCAAAGCACACAAAAGCCTTGGGAAGAGTTCCGAATCACTGGCCAATCGGAGGGGAGAATAGAGAGTTATTGCAGGATTTTAACTTTTATTTATTTTTCAGTAAACAGGTGGGTCATGTTGGGCATCACAGTGCATTTCGTAATTGTTACAAGTCAGGATTAAAAAATAAATAAACGATTTAAATGTTTTCTACGATTTAAGCGCTGGAGTGCAATAACAATAGTCTGCTTGCCTGTAAGCAACCACAGTAACTAGTTTTGAAATATTTTGAGAATAATGACAGGAAAACAAGTCACGAGTCAGTCAGCCAGTTAATAAGCAAGACATCCAGACATCCAGTCGGTCAGTCATCCAGCTACACGATAGGCCAGACTTCCAGTCAGTCAGTCAGTCAGTGGACCAGTCATCCAGACAGACTGTGAGTTATGTGCCTCTAGGATGACTGTGTTGTTGGCACTTGTGCTGAGGTTTTCTTTATGGGCTGTGTGGGCCACAGGCCAAAACAGGGAGCCGGCCATTCATTAGGGATGTAGCAAGCTTAGCATCTTACACTGTGTTATTAATGTACTTTTTAATATGCACATTATTTCAAAATTACTCCTCATGGATTAATTAAAAAGACAATGTGTGACACGCACGCACGCGCACACACACACACACACACACACACACACACACACACACACACACGCACACAGTCTGCTCTGTCGAGGTGATTGCAGTCAGTGCAGTGTGTTACAGCCTCATCATCTATATTTCATGGTAACTTTAGCATATGTGTGCAAAGTGCATGTGTGTGTTTGTGGTGTGTGTATCTGGCATGCACGCATGCTTTAATAACAGTTGCTAAGTGATGCGTGTGTGTTTGTGTATACCGTGGAGACTGTTGCTCAGTGTGTGTGTGTGTGTGTGTGTGTGTTGTGTTGGTGACGTATGTGTGCATCTTAGCGTACCAAACAATTTCCCACGGGTAGGATCCCGTTCACTATCTATGGGTGTACGTTTCACTGCAGCCCGGAACCTGTGGTAGTCCCACACTCGCATGTCTCTGTCGCTCCCTTTTTAGTTTGTCCTTAAAGAGGACCTTTTCTTTCTCTTCTGTCCATTTCTGCTGCACTTGCCAACTCACTCTCAACTCTTCCCTCTGCCAACTTGGCAGAATTTGGATTGAAGGAGAAAACACACATTATTGATTAGATACTCTATTTAGATTTGGAAGCTTCGAGTCGATGATAAATCTGAGAAGGAGTTTATAATCCTTTCTGAATAGAGAGGTCTCTTTTAACCTTCATGATCTTTTTATGGGCTGTGTAGTGTACTAGGGGTGTAATGATTCATTTGAACGGTGATACGATACTATGGCTGACGATACGATATATGGACAATATTGGTTCATTATGGCGATACGATTCAACGATTTAAAATCGATACAGTATTAGCAAAGACATGAAATCTGTGTGACATATGTGGAAAGAGCAGGTTTTTTAAGGGAAACATTTATTGTTATGGATATAAAGTAAACACAGTGTTTCTCTGGCAAATATTGTAGAATTCACACATTTATAGATAGACCATGTGTAGCGATATAGAATGGAAATGTAATGACACATTTCTTCTTCTTAAAAGTGCTTGTATTAATACAGTCGAGTATTTGCATTGCAAAGCGTTTCGATACCGATTATTTGCATTTCAAAACGATACAATACAAAGTCAAATGATAGGATTATGTTGAGTTTCCAATTTTTTATATACTTTTCGATTCTTGAAATTAGATTTTTCGATGCAGTATATCGTTACACCCCTATTGTGTACTCTTGTTCCTTTCTAAAGGGTGATTTATACTTGGTTACATGCCTGTGTCGTGCGCGGGAAATAACCGATCTACAAGCTCATAGCCCATAGCGCTGTGACGCATTGTGAACTTGTAGAGCAGCTTTTTCTTCAGGCATAACAGTCGTTTCCTGAGAGGTCCATCAGAGTGACAGCAAAGAATCTGTCCGTGGGTGTGGACTTGCTGAGTGGCGCATACATTCCATCCATAATGATGATATTCTTTCCCAGAAACCTTTTAAGAGAAGAGTCCAAGTGCACAGTTAGATATTTTCCGTGTTTATGGATAATAAAGGGGAGTCTTAAGTGCACACCTGTGAGGGTAGAAGGTGGATAAATGTACACTTAAAAGGGATAAGTGCATACCTAAGGAAGGGAACTCATGCTACGTAGCTGTGCTACAAGAGCACTTTTACTGTGGAACAGAAAAACACTGGTTAACAAGTGTGCACTTTCAACATGAAAAAAAGAGCTAAGATGTTTGAGAAAGAGCCCTTGAGAGATGTAGCCGTGTTCCTCTTCAGACATTTTATATTTTAATCACCATTCACTCTCGGACTGCCATCCTTGTGTATACAGTACTTCTACAGCTGTATAGTTTTCAACACTATTTCTGAACATGGACTGCATGAATGGGTGGTGATTTATAATCTGAACATGTGATCAAATAAGCGTGCCGAGGCAGCTGGTGTGCTGCTGTGAGAAAGTCCAGGTGTGCCGTGCTGGGATTTAGTGTTAACCACACATTATTATTGCAATATAATATATGCAAAAAAAAACAGTATAAATTAGTGTATACTTCTTTTAGTTTATTTACTATTTCACAACTCATTTCCCAACACAAAGGCATAGTCTTTACCCACTAAACATGATATAAATGAATGAATGAATGAATGAATGAATTACTTAATTAATTAATTAAAAATTAATTTATAAACATGGCATCTCAACTCTATTTTTAATCAAACTTTAATTAAAAATTTCAAAACAAAATACTATGACTATAGCCGTACCTGACTTGACTTGCCTGGTGTGGTGTGCATTGGGCACAACACATTTGAAAACCACTGTTCTGTACAGTATGATGAAGACTGAGAGGCATATCGAGAGGGGGTAAACAGAGGGAGGAGGGGCTACAGACATGCAGACAGACAGAGTGGAACCCCACAGAGAACAAATGGCCGCTTAGTAATTGATGAGGTGCATCAGCTTACTCTGAAGGATAAAGAGGCAGTCAAGCAGAAGATACACATCTGTTACCTGGAGGCTGGTCACTTGTGTGTGTGTGTGTGTGTGTGTGTGTGTGTGGGGGGGGGGTTGCCTGCATGCGTGCACTGCTCTCGGTACGCACATGTCACTGGGGGGGTGACTCCGTTGTAACTATAGTGACTATTGTTCCATGATGTCATTTCGTATCACAGTTAATTATTTCAAATTATTCTTTATAAACACGGTAACACCAGGTCATTCACTACAACTGCAGCTTGGTTGTATGTGGTGTTCCATTAGTTAAGAACTGTTTCCAGAGGCAGCCACCACCCCTGACATATGACCCGTGTCTCCCTTCACATCCAGTAAACACATTGTTGTTGCCTCTTTTGTGTTGCCAGGCGATGGAAACATTGTGAGGTTGGGTGTGAAAGAAAGAAAGAAAGAAAGAAATGTCTGTTCTATAGAGGGTACATGCTGGCATTTTGATCGGTGTGTTTTCAGACAACAAAAAAACGACACTGCAGACTGCCACCATGAGCAGGTACTCACTCACTCACTCACTCGCCTGAATTAGCCAATCAGACACCTGTTCATCCAGTTTATCGGCTCAATACAACTAGTAGCCAATTACAATGCTCCGGTAGCAGCCATTGGCAGACAAATCACTGGCACAAGCCAAAAGGCTCGACACTGACATGGCAACCTGTCTTATGTTGCATTGCAGTTGGTGCTCTATGCACTTGCACAGCCAGGAATGCGAGAACAATTAGAACCCCCACGTCTTGACTTTGAGATGAACTAGGACAATTTGATAGTCTGAGATAATAGTATTTGACCTACAGTACCTGTTACAGAGAGACAGAGAGAGAGAGAGAATGTAGGACGTGAGCGAGACAAAGCAGGGGCGTAGCCATCATTTCACAAGTGAGCGGTACAGATTGTTCAGGAGTGAGACCATTTTTATTAAATGATTTATTCAAAGATCCTCTCACGTTGGATCTTCAGAAACATAAATCAACCGATTTCAAATAACTCACAGTCTTATAAGCCTATTTAGCATAACGTAGTACACACACAAAGTCTACAGCCCATCTTATTTGCTGAGCATAATATTCATGGCCTTGATCTAGTGATGCACCTAAATGTGTTTCTGTGCCTCTCCTATCTAGGTTGTCCAGTTTAACTTTGTGTGGATGTGACTCACTGCAACACTGAGCCCATACTGTATTGTGCTTTGGAGGCGAGCTAACTACAAAAGCTCTATTTTATACTTTGGCAGTTCTTAAATAGCCAATTGACAAGCTCACGATGTGTCGTAATGCGACATGTTTGTAGATCTGCTATTTGGACCCGTCGGGGTTGAGGATTCTAATGTGTTTGAACTAGTTTCTGGCAACATTCCTTGCAGAATAGTTGCAGCTTCATTGCTTAAAGGGATATTAAACTGTTTCACATTTGATTGATTCAGTATTTAGATATTTGATATAACTCATTTTCTTTTCTTTTTTTTGCGGTTTACGCCTTTTATTGGTTTTTTGAAGGGACAGTGTTGAGCCATCCATCCATATCAAAGGACAGACTTGTCCAATGACCGTTGTAGATCATAGTAGTGGCAGATCGAGTTCCATCAACATCAGGGACAGTTACATTTGCTGAAGCTTCGTCTATCAGCCTCGCTGAGACAAATTCCTCATAATGTGTAAACAACTAAACATACATGGCAATGAAAGAACTCAGAAAATTATGCGATCTCCGATTATTTGCAGGGTCATATCTGACGATACAGATACTGACCGATTCCGATATTATACGGATTATGCTGCCTTCAAACATAGAAATACACAAAACAAACCTCCCCCTGGCCAGCCTGATGGAGGGGAAAGGAACTGGTTGGAATAACGTGTTCCTTCCACGCGCTACGTCCGGCCGGGGAAACTCCCCCCTGTCAGGTGAAAAGAAGCAGCTTGGACTCATCATGCATAGAAGAAGCATTAGGTCAGTCTGCTGCCCCCCCCAGGTTGGCAGAGGAAGTGTAGTCCCCATAATTACATTATATAATTGACACTGGGTGAAAAAATGGGTTACAAAATCGATGGATAAAAATGTATAAAAAAATAAATACACAAAACAAAAGCAACAGATGGTCACATTATTATTGCGTCATCAATATCTGTGAAAATAATCTGGATTATTTAGAGAGCGATCCGATAACGATATGGCATTTGTATGGCCGATATGCTACCGATTATATCGTGCATAACTACAAAAAATAATAGTATTGACAGTACAGACACTGGTCCAATAATCCACAGTAGCCCACATGAATATCTCCACAAAGATGGAAAGTGAGGCTGTTTTGATTTTCAGAAAATCTTTAAAAAGTTTCAAAAGTAGTGAAAATTGCAGATTTAACTTTGTTCTTGAAACCTCGGCTGTCGTCTGTCCTACAACTGTCATATGGAGATACAAGGGTTCTCCACGACAGCAATGGCACTGTGTGTGTGCGACTGTGCTTGTGTGTGTGTGTGTGTGTGTGTGTGTGTGTGTGTGTGTGTGTGTGTGCATCCCGTTCGTGCTTGTGTGTGCAACTGCATGTCTGTGGAAGGGGACTGTTGACGTGGGACATATCTTCATACCTAAAAATAAAGTTTTGCTCCTCTTCTACCATGGCATCCCAGCCTGGTTTGGAAACCTTGGAGCACAGCTGGAAGCCCAGATTACTGGGCTAACACAAAGAGCAATGGAAATCATGGGAGTCAGGCAGCAACCCACACTCCAGGCTGTCTGTCTGTGATGAAACTATCATCAGAAAGGCTCTGAAGATTATTTCAGATCCCACCCATGTCCTCCACGCTGAGTAGCAGCTTCTTCCCTCAGGCTTCAGAGTCCCCCAATGCAGCTCAACTGCTTTAAGAACGTTTTGTCCCTCTGTCCATCAAAGTCCTAGATTACATGCAAGCCAGAGCCTAGACTGAAATAACCCAGGCTAGGCTAGCTAGGCTAGAGGGGCGGATTCAAACTAGCACTGGAAACCGAAGCCGAACCGAAACCTATGTGCCCGCCTCCCCTCCACGGGAGAACACCGTGGAGAACAAAATGGTCTCAATCCTATGCCACATTTTTAGGGTACTTTTAGGGTATTTCGCCCATACTAAATTTTCCCTTCATTGTCAATGGCGTTTACAAAACAAACATTGAACTATTAAGACAATGTTTGTTTTGTAAACGCCATTGACAATGAAGGGAAAATTTACGTCATAATGTGCCTCATTACGTCATATTGTCTCTTTAATGTTAATGGCGTTTAAGTTGGCGTTTGTGTTGGCAGTAGTTTCTTTTACATCACCATTACATCACCTAATCAACATAAGTTAGACTTTAACATATTAGCGCTCCTCACTTCACACGGGTGTGATTTTTATTTTTTTGAGGGGCGCCCCTCAGAAACGCATTGTCCTACACAAACATTAAAGCCCATTGTTAATGAATGGACAATTTTGAGGGTTCGTGTAAACACAAACATTGCGTAAAACAAATTGAAGACGACGGTGAGGACGCAAATTCTGATTGGTCGGAATGAGATGATGTATGATGATGTACGATGATAAGATTGCGCCTCACAAAATGGCAAAAATATTTTAAATAATTACAAAATAGCAGATTTGCCAGCTCAATCAAATCACGTTGTGAGCCCATATAATTATTCTATGCTTCCACGTTCTAATTTGTTTCAGTTGAGAACATCACATTCATTGAGCTTTAAGGCTTTATACAGAATAAACTTTTCTTTCTCTTGTTTTCATCTTCCATGTGTTTCTCCTGATGCTTGTGTTGTCTGAATCCAATGTGGTTCTGACTCTGATTTTTCTTTTTCTTTTTTCTCCTTATCTTCCTCTGCACCCTTCTTCTCCCTTCCATCTGCTCTTCCTGGCCCATGTTCTGTTAAACTGGAATGTGACACTCTGTCTCTGACTGAAGATTGGCAATATGACGGTAAGAACAGTCTTTTTCTGCCCCCCCCCCCCCTCTCTCTCTCTCTCTCTCTCTCTCTCTCTCTCTCTCTCTCTCTGTGGTCCTGTATCTTTCCTGTCTGTCGCTTTCTGTCTGTTCCTTAACTTGTTTTTATTCTTATTCCTCCCACTTTCTGATGCTCCTCTCCTCTCCCTCCCTGCTTCTCTCTCAGTTAACTGTGTGTTCAGTGACTGGGCTACTTTATTAACTAACCCCCGGTAACCCTGCAGTGCTGTTAGTGAGGAATGAGGATTACATTTGTCATTGACCCCCAGAGCTGTCTTCCTTGGTCTGTCCTTTCTGTCGCTAACACTTTGCCTAGTCTTCCGCTACATATCTCCTCTTCATGATCCTTCATCTCTGACCAGGGGCCATTCTAGTCCCCCACCCACCATTATTTCCACAGTTCTCTACCTCTCACCAGCTCCCCACACAAAGGTTGCAGCTTATCAACACATTGTGTGTTTTTTCAGCGCTTCCATTTCTTCCATTATTCTTTTATATTTCTCTCTCCTGTACATATTCGTCTCCTTTCTATATGTAACTCGCACAGTTGATGCTGTTGAAGGGGAAATTCCACCCTATAACTGAATTTACATTACATCCAACTGAGTTTTATTTTAATATGCAGTGGGGACTGTGGGGCTCACGTCGTCATAGCCCTATAAAACACACAATGGCTTCTGTCAAAGTGTCTTATAGGTATTAGATTATTCTAAATGTTATATCTGATCCAGGATCTGTCTCTACTAGTCTTGTCACCTAATTTTCAATATTGTGGGGAGCGAACATTCTGTAAAAATCACACCCGTGTGAACTGAGTGGTGCAAATAGACCTATAGGGGACTCCGGTCAACTAAGTATATAGGGCTTAAGCGGTTATAGAATTTCACAAGTTAAAATTGGGCTGTACAATAACATACAAATACATGTAATTATACGAATTATATTTCAGACTGGATTTGCTGTCCCTGAAAGAAAAAAAGGCGGAATGAGGAGTGCATGCATGCTTCCTTCAATTTGTTAATGAATGAATGAATTAATGTCCTCTCGTCCATGCATTTATCCTTTGCTGCAACACAGAGCTCCTGTAGGTCAGTCACTGTTCCACAAGAGCCCTCATTTAAAACCCACATAGCGTCTATTTGCCAAAAGCTGACAAAGCTGACAAAAGACTTTCAGGGTTCACACTCATATCAAGTATATTGATATGAAGTCAGTATCATATGTTCATATTTGATAATACTGCGTTGTAACATTAAACTGCAGGGTTGAAACATTGGTATGGATGAAACGTGTATCGTCTCTGTCCGTTGTACAATATTTTCCCAGAGACCAACATCATTTTTTTGCTTTCCCAGGACAATTTAGTTATATTGTAATTTTCCATGACTTTTCCATGACTGCAAAACTATGTTAAGGTATAATGGAATTACTGTAGTCATTGATTTGCTTTGTAATGTTGCTTGTGTTTTCATTTCCCTCTGTACAGAATGTAAGCTCTCTCGGTCTGGTCCTCCTGCCACCATCGTTGCCATAGATGAAGAGAGTCCCAATGGTAATGTACTTTCATCCCTTTGCATTCTGTTGCATTAATTTTATCCTTTCATCCAGGATTTCGTTGGAAAATGTTTTGTTAAACTTGAGCCAGATTACTGAAAATGAAGCACAACACTGGTTACTGTTGATGGAAAACTGTTCTGCCATCTGTGTATTTCAAATGACTGCCGGAGGTTATCCAACTCGGGGTTTGTGTATCAGTCCAAGCTGTAGGAGATACTCTCTGTAACTGATCCATAGCCTTATTACGTCACAAAGACAACGAGCATTTAACCATATGGGCATCCCTACTCTCTGGGTATGTCATAACAGGTGAACACTAACAGGTGAAGTTAGGCCAGCATTCTCCAAAAGAGCAGATCTGCAAGCTCACAAGACATACATCTATAAATCTCACACTATTAAGGCAACTGACCGGTTCCACGCGCTGCACAAGGTGCCCTTTTTTCACTTGAGCACATGCCCCTCTAAATGTCTGTGCACGTCACATTCCCTCTCCTCTTTGAATCAACTTAAAAGAAAGCACTCTACTACCCATTCACGGAACATAATCAGCTAAATGTCATCCAGTGTGTCCTTGTCTGTGTTTTTGCTGTCTGTAAACTCAAGCTGTTTCAGTGCTCATTAGCTAATTAGTAGCTGCTGGTTTGATGGCCTTGCCAGCTAGTGACAAAGCAAAGGAGTGTAAATAAACGCTTCCACATGTACATGTTTTCAGGGATGCCTGAATGTGTGTGTGTGTGTGTGTGTGTGTGTGTGTGTGTGTGTGTGTGTGTGTGTGTGTGTGTGTGTGTGTGTGTGTGTGTGTGTGTGTGTGTGTGTGTGTGTGTGTGTGTGTGTGTGTGAGGTGCATGCGTGTGGTTTAGATTTCTTTAGTAGGACCGGACAGGTCCAAATGTACTGTAAGTATAATGGGTAACATCCTTATTTACCATATACAGTAGGTGGTTACAGGACTCAGGAGACTCGTCAGGGAGCTCCAAGGTTCCCGGGTCCTTAATTCCCCTGCTCCTCGAGGCATTGTGTTTAAGTATCCTGGACCTTGAACCAGGCAACACATTAGCGTGTCATGTGTTGTGTAACAGTGTGTCTGTGCCATTGCAGTGTGTGTGAATGGGTTAGATTAGAATACTAGAAAAGTACCAGTCCATTTACCATATGGGTTATGCAGTTCTGCTACATTTTGCATTCAGTCCCTTCAGTCAAGCCTGCCAGATGGTGAAAATTGAAAAGTTAAATTGAAAAATAGGCCTACATAACAAAATACCAGTAGTAACAATTACTATTCATCCGTACCTGAATGCACTGTGTACAAAATCTATTGATAGATAGATAAATGTACCACATTCTCCTCATGTTTGGCTTGGGACGGGAGTTTTGCTGAGCAGGCATGCTTGTTCAGTACTCGCTTTGCTTTGCATTCATAAGGTTCCACTCATGCAGTACATACTGTATGGGCCAGTGGAACCACATTTCCATTGTGGGCCAACAAACAACCCACATTTAATGCAGGAGGGCTGTTCGGTTAAGTGCCATGCTGATGGTCACCCCAACAGTCACATTGTTTAATCTTTCAACAGCAGATTGGAAGATTGACACGTTATGACTCCCTTCTGAATTCAATCACTTACCCCCTTGCTACAGTGATCACATTTAGAGCACTGCTCCATTGGCCCCTAATCCCTTGTGAGTACTGACCGTTCCACCACTGTATATCCATCAACGTAGCTAAAAGCAATGTTGCTTTTAGGCTTTCTAGCAGCGGGGCTCTATGGATGGCTACGCCAACCTAGACTTTACTCCCAAACAAGATACTGTACATTATCTCCACAACTACTGACTGGATTGTAATGGAATTCGCTCTGCATCTTCAAATGTCTGCAGAGCTCTCAGCATTTTCTACAGTAAGTGCATCCATGTTTCCCAGAGGATGAACATTTTGTTCGACCCCATCACATTGCCTCTAGTAATGTCAGGCCCGAAATGTGAACTTTCCATGCAAGATATCTCATGATAGTCCTAATAGGCAGATTGCAGGATGAAACTGAGCGCAGAGCCTTACGCATGCATGCACACATGCATGCACGCACACACGCACGCACAATAAAACAATAATTTGAATTAGTTATTACTGGTGGCAACCTTTGCATGGGGCGGCAGTGGCTCAGGGGTAGAGTGCCTGGATGGGAACCGCAAGGTTGCCAGTTCAAACCCGGGCTCCCCCAGAGTTACTGTCGAAGTGTCCTTGAGCAAGACACTGAACCCCTAATTGCTCCCGATGTGCTAGTTGGTGCCTTGCATGGTTTCCGCTGCCATCGGTGTATGAATGGGTGAATGTAATGCACAATCTATGTAAAGCGCCTTGGATAAAGGCGCTATATAAATGCACCATTTACCATTTACCATTTATACTATGTGTTTTTGTATTATTTTTTATTTTTATTTTACAGTATATCAATACACATTATAATATATTTATTTAATTTGCTTTCTAGTACCAGCTGAAGCTCAGCTCAATATCACACTTGAATATTTATTTCAAGTGTTAGTTATTCAGTAGACACACATACATATTTATTATTTATTATTTTCAGGAGGATAGCCTATTAGAGGCTGAAATACACAAATAATTTAGTATGCCAAACCATTCTTTTTTACTCACTCATTTTGAATCATCTTAAAAACTAAATGATCCACACTATTGAGGAAGCTCAAAGTATAACAATTTTACTGTCTGCCATTACATGGTGCGTTGTGAGCTTGTAAATCTGACATTTTTGATACTTTTGAAAATGTATATTTAAGCAATGAATAGTATTAACAAGAATCTGTGACCAAATAATAACTACATTGGATCCACTGGCACACCACTTTCCACTTTATGAAATGTAACTATAAAACACCTCAGACGCCGTTAAGCTTCATCGAAATTCAGAACACTTGTCATGGTTTTATCATGGGACGACAACTCTCCCTCTCTTGATACACATTGTTTTACTGGGACGACAACTCTCCCTCTCTTGATACACATTTTCCCCATTCACTCATTCACTGGCATTGACGAATATATTTGTAATTTCAATCCAAGTCGCACACCGCCATTGCTGTATGACGATGGTCATTTGGTTTTTTTTGTGTTTATGATAGAGGGAGCTCTTCCGCAACCTGTGAGTGATCCTCGGACTTGCGAAGAAGAGTACACCCAGAAATAATGTGATCTAAAAAAAAAGTTTAATGTTATAGGATTTATAAAAAATATATATATATATTTTTTTTTATATGCATTCTGTTTCCAGAAATCATTATTGGTGAAAACAAGCTAAATTCAACTGCCAATAACTAAAGAACGGTGAGATATTTTGTGGAGAGAGAGGAGAGAGAGAGAGAGAGAGAGGGAGAGAGAGGGAGAGAGAGAGAGGGAGAGAGAGGGAGAGAGAGAGAGAGAGAGAGAGAGAGAGAGAGAGAGAGAGAGAGAGAGAGATGGACATTGTGGTGTAAGTATTATTATTAGGGCATGCCTCCTGGCAGAGATTTGTGCTCAGCTCAGAGTATCTTTGTTGTGGACAAAGTATGTCAGAAATTGGGTTGTGACCAGAAATCCTATGTGGAGTAACTGAAAGTTATTGAACTGTAAAATACCCCTGCACCTTAAAGTTGAAAAGGTTACTAATGTAATGTGAAAGAAAGTTATTGGATTTCTATAACAAAAATAATGTAAGGATGAATAATTATTTAATGTAAAATAGGACCCTCCCCAAAGCTCTTTGGACAAGGCGACACAGTCTTAGCCTTTTTTAAGAAAAACCTTTGTTTGTCAACTTGTACCTTTACAGTACAAACACCACAAGTACATCTTACAGCTAAATGTGTATGCATGAAGCTAAACAAGCATAACGTTACTTTCCTGTGGCATTCAGTAGGCATATCACATTTTCTGTAGTGTGCTCTAGCTAGAAAATTATGCAACTAATTTTAATGTGCTATCTAGCAACAGTGTGAAGAACCTCAGTGTGAGGGTCATGTGCATCTAAATGTGTTTATACTTGTGCACATTGTGTGTGTGTGTGTGTGTGTGTGTGTGTGTGTGTGTGTGTGTGTGTGTGTGTGTACGTGCGTATTCTAGTTAAAATGCAAAACACTGTAGAATGAATGAATGTAATTCGTGTAATTTGATTTGCTGTGGAATAGATTTGGCTGTAAATGGGTGTTATATGGTTAGTGGAGCATCGCTGTTGAAGGTATTGGCAAAAGGAGAGTGAGAGACGGGGGGTATTGGAAAATGGCAAGTTATATTCTTGCGCAGGGAAAGAAAATAGAAGTGTTGTGATTTTCATAATTTTCTGTAAACAGAACATTAACATGAGGCTGTGTTTGTGTGTGGCTGTGTGTTTCTGCATGTGTTTGTGTGTGAGTGTAAGTAAGAGAGAGACAGTTATGTATATAGATGATAAACACAAAACGAACATACACTGCGCTGTAGCATGGAGCAGTTCTTGCTCTGGTGGTCACCGCTGATCTCACTGCAACACAAAGACACACGCACGCACGCAAGCATGCACGCACGCATACACAGTACACACACCACACACACACACACACACACACACACACACACACACACACACACACACACACACACACACACACACACACACACACACACA
>NC_137879.1:16361481-16363981 GCF_963924005.1 Protomyctophum bolini | reverse complement strand
GGAGGGATGCAACGTTCTAATTGGTTCAACAACACCGTTTCCTATTCAGAGTGAAACTCATTTCACTGTAGGTCTAAGAGTTTAAGAGACTTTTAGAGAAAACGGCAAAGTCCCGTTGTGTTCCCTTTTTTTATGCACCTTTTACATGGCGACGCTGTAATCACTGAACACGCTGTAATGTGCATGCCAGCAAAATCCCCAGCAAACGATACTTTTTTCGTCCATTTTCTATAAACACCGTTCTCGTGTAAAAGAGGCCTGAATCCGCACACACGCACGCGCACACACACACACACACACACACACACACACACACACACACACACACACACACACACACACACACACACACACACACACACACACCTGTATTATTCAGGTAGTATCTAACCTTGTGGAGGGCACACTCACACTTTGCCCACTAGGACACTTTATGCACCATTGAGTGCGTGCAGGACTTCAAATACATACAGTACATATCACATCATGCAACACAACATCATTTTGCACATAAATATGAAAGGACCATGATGGAAATTCTTTTGATAATGGTGTGACAATGTATTACATATGTTTATTATCAATAAAGAGCTCAAAGTCAGAACAGCGATTGGTTGAATGCATTCTGTATGTTTATTGTTGCTAGTGGAGCCCATGCACATGTGTACGTACAGTATTTATTTCCAGGGTGCTTGCAGTGCACCAGTGAATACAATGTACTGTAGTCATAAAACTGTTTTATTCTCTGTAATTCTACCGTGGTTAAACACTGTAGTGTATTCGCTCTGTGGCCCCTCTCCCACCGTCCCCACCACCAGCACGCACCATTTTAACTGAGCAATAAAATGTCCACTCAAGTCTGATTAATATATCTATCTATATATATTTATCTTGACTTTTTTTGCCTGTAATGACATTCCCAAAGTACGGTGGCCATGGTTTTAAAGTGATTGATGAATGTATGGCTGCAGCAATAAAACAAGTGTCTAGACGTGTTAGTTTGCTAAAACATTGGTGGAGAAAATAAGTGAAAGCGAGGTGTCAATTGAACCCCAAATGATGCCCCTGCTGACTTGGTATGGATAAAATAAATCCTCAACTAATAAATGTACTGTACATCTGTTTTATTTGGCAGAGAAGATGCAGGAGGCTTCCTTGCAGATCGTCTCTCTTTATTTATGTCCAGCTACATCGGTCGTAAAGTTTTGTTTGCCACTTGCAGCAACTTTTAATTGATGACGGATGACTCACTGGGGCTGTGAACTCTGCCATCTCTAAATGAATATGTCTGCCATTACAAAATGTGTTTTGTTAAAATGTGACCAGATTTGACTGAGAGCCTGCCATCGTGCAGCTTTTCACCATTTTCATCATTTTCAAAAATGAGTTTATAGCACAGGCAGACTCTTCACATAGTAGAGCATGTGTGAAACATATGTCAGAGCTGAAATTGACAAACATGTAGCTAGGTGTAATGTTAGACCACAGAAGTGAACCTTTTAAGCCTGTTTTCTCAACTTGCTGTTTTCTTCAAGATATTACTCTATTGGAAATTTGCAGATCATCTACACCACTACACCATCTACTTGTAGACTGGCTATTTTCAAATAGCCATTGTATAGGGTTAAAGTGGTCAAACTGATTTTGATGCTATCAAATCATTTAGCTGCAGGAACCACTGCTCTAAACACTGAGGAAGGCTCTGCTCTGTGTGCCTACACTACAGTATGAATAAAAATGTTAATGGAATAATGACACTACCCTTGAGCGCTACTGGCGTTGTTCTGCTTGTATTGTCTCCCTAAACGAATAACTTGTATTTGTGTGCCATTATTTCCAGGAACGTTATTGGTTGAGAACATGCAGATCAATGGCGTGGCGGAGGGGCCGGACCGTACCATCTCGCTGTCTCTGAGGGACAACAATGACCACTGGGTCATTCTGGACCCTTCCAAACAAGCCCTGTATCTCAACAGCACAGGACGGCTCCTGGACAGAGATGTAAGACTGTTTCCCTCTAGCTCTCTTGTCCAGTCTAGCAGGTAGATTCTACTGTTTCCCTCTAGCTCTCTTGTCCAGTCTAGCAGGTAGATTCTACTGTTTCCCTCTAGCTCTCTTGTCCAGTCTAGCAGGTAGATTCTACTGTTTCCCTCTAGCTCTCTTGTCCAGTCTAGCAGGTAGATTCTACTGTTTCCCTCTAGCTCTCTTGTCCAGTCTAGCAGGTAGATTCTACTGTTTCCCTCTAGCTCTCTTGTCCAGTCTAGCAGGTAGATTCCCCCAAAGAGCGTTAAACATTGTGTGGGCTTACTGTAAATGGACAGATGCTTCCGCCTTCAACAATGTATGGCCTGAAGGCCTGGTTGCAACGTTATGCTCATTTGTTCTTTATTATTGTTTTTGCCATATGTCTATCGGTCTGTTAGCAGGGTATTTCAAGCATTTAATAAAGATATTTGAACAAACCTGCTTGATCTCAAGGGGGATTGGCAGTGGGCGTCCA
>NC_137879.1:16351481-16356481 GCF_963924005.1 Protomyctophum bolini | reverse complement strand
GATTCATCGTGATATGGGATATTCATAATACTTTCACGAGGATATTCATTACTCAACATTTGCCAAATTTGAAGAGGTTTGGTGCATTAATTACAACTCGAACAGCTGTGTCGTTTCTCGTTTAAAAGATAAAAATAAAGAAAGGAAAAGAGACCCAAAAGGGCTCTTGACCTTTGGCAGATAGCTCTAGCAGATAGCTGGCTATCTGCCAACGTTATTATTTGGATAGGCTATGGCAAAACCCTCTGTGGCAGATAGGGAGCTGTCCCAAGAGCTGATGCTCTCAGCATACAGTATGCAACCTCCCTGTGATTAGAAATCAAAGGAGATAGAACTAGTTTTAACCAGTATTACAAAGGTTTCATATCAAATTCTTATAATAACATGAGCTATCTCTAGATTTCAAATGAGGTGACCTTTTTTACATCTTCAATCATTTGAGTGTTACGTAAATACATAATCAACTCAAGCACTGCTTTCTAAATAATTACATTTTTATCGTTTACTTTAAGTAGGTCTGTATTAATCTGTGTTGTTCGAATAATTGTTTGTGTGCGTTTCAGACGGCCAACAAAACCTTTGACATCCCACTGACTCTATCTGGCTCTGTGGTGCTGAAAGAGAGACTCAACTATGAGGAGATAACACGATACCTGGTCATCATACAAGCTAATGTAAGTCTCATCGTGTGTCTGTGTTAGTCAATATGAAGTGCCGGTGCTCAGAGATCAGTTTTATGGTCAGTTTATGCTTTGAGCGAAAAGTGTCTTAACTATGTGTCTCTTAACATTCTGAGTTTTGAGCACTCATACTGTGTGCGAGTCAGTGCGATGACTGTAAACACAGAAGTGAATATGGTCTTGTGCATGTCCGTGGTAACGGAGCTTGCTTTGACTTCCCAGCCAATCTCGGTACAATAATTCCTTTTTCTACAGGTTCAACCTGAACTATGTAACTTTCCTCTTCTACACCGGATTTGAATCTGGTTTCCTGCGCTGCGCTGCTGAATTATTTACCATTGAGTTAATAGAGCCTGCCTGCTTGCTCAGGGAATAAATTAGTGTCAGATCCTGTGTCTAGTTAATACAAATATATTGTATTAACATACAATTAACATACTTGCCATACAGATTCATAAAAAAGTTACATAGTATTGCTATTGGTCTCAAGAATATAAACATAGTTAGTTTCACTTCACTGCTTCTGTTAACTGCGCTTAATTTAGTTTTATGATGAATAGCAAACATAGTGGTTCTACAATCTCACAACGCGGCGTGATGCACATGCATTGTGAGCTTGTAGAACGGCTATTTTAGCTGAGCCTTAGCGGTTCATTTAAAAAAGCATTTGAAGGAATTGAGATGCGAAACATCTCATCCTCACTCAGTCACTGAATATGTCAGTATGCTCAGTGCCGGTTCTAGGCCTTTAGTGGCCCCAAGCAACATAATATTATGTCCCCCCCCTGCCCTGCCACGCCGGTGGGGTCCAAAAAAAAGAAAAATCTGTACATTTGCCATGAAAATGCTTCAATCTGGTGCACTTTGAGATCAAAATTAAGAATCTAGGTGGGGGCCACATGTGGCCAGTAGCCCATGTAAGGGATAGGGGATACGCTTGGTTCGCCTATGCCTAGAACCTAACTGATCAAAGTAAGACACTAATTTACAACACCTGTGTCTACACAAGCTTTTAAAAAGAAAGAAGGCTAAAAAACTGAGAATGAAAGACGAAGAAATAAGAATAAACCGTTTTTGCTGACACGCTAACGGTTTGAAAACATAGGCGGCTTGCTGTGGTTGGCTACAACAGAGTTGCATGCATAAGGGTGATGGGGCTGCCAATGTATCTTTTGTTGTTTTGTTTTTCGCCCACATCTTTCAGAAGCTAGACCGGGCAAGATCTCAATTGACTGGGCCTGTGCCCAAGTGGCCCAATGGGCGCTACGCTTCTAAGAGTAAGAGCTTTGGCGTCTATTGCTACAAATTCAATAAACAAAGGAGGGCCATGATATATTTACTGTAACAAGACAGAGTCTAATAACGTTGTGGCCTCCCTGTCCAATCTTGAACTATAGTAAATTATGAGTGCAGTTTGTGAATGAAGCTGCACAAATCATGTGTTGGTGAAGCTCATCTACATCTTAAAAACATGTATACTGAACTATTATGAATTGGATTTAAAATGTATGACTTGGCTGCCACCTCAAGTAACCCTGAGGTGAAGGAGATGTGAAAGAACTTAAACTTTAAAGGCATTTTAGGTCTTTGGGAGTGATTGACGTGCCTATATATATTCATTTTCAACGAGAGACTTGCGGGCAGGTACAGTATGGAGGTGCAGGCGCAATCCCGTGAAAACGTCGTGTTCATGCTTGTCTCACGGACACCCCTGCTCGCTGACAGTGTTGAACTGTGTTGAACGTGTTTCTTCACGATGCACAGCACCATAGTCACATGAGGAGCACAGTGTGACCCTGCGATCTAAGCGATTACACAGGTGTAGTGTTGCTTCCCATGTGAAGCAGAGCTCCACAGCCTCCCCTTCACATAGATCGCTTCTACCTTTTAGGCACCCCTGACATGCATACAGTAGGCCTATGAATCCAGAATCCAACAAAGTTGGATTCTGAAAACAGAGTTCCTGAAAACAGAAACAATGTTCGCTGATTATGTGAAAACATTAAAACAAATCAAACCTCATTCCACACCGACAATCTCCAGGCTTGGCACATAATAGATCACTACCCCTCTGTTAAGAAATAAGGTTTTAGTTCAAGGTAGACAGGGGGAATAAACCCAGAGATAATGCTCTAATTTTATTCCTACATTTTAAATTGTAAGCCAATATAATCCTCTACAAGAACAGTAATGATGGATAACAGTAACTCTCCAGAATCAGAGAGAAAGAGATAGAGTACAGGAGAACTGCAAATTCATGTCACAGAACCGCACTTAGAGAGTCAATTAAACCCCACTGCGGAGCCCTGCTCACTTGTTGAGTTGAGAGACAGATTCACACCGTTGGAGATAATAAACTAAGTGCAGATGGAACCCACAATCAAAAGTGACAGAGAGGCCGGTCTGCCTGCTCTCTGGACTGTGGCCAGCACAATGGGGAAGATTTTTAAACAGGAGATGAGGCAGATCAGGGAAGAAGTGCAGATAAGAAGATTTTAATGCCATTTGACATAGCCTATATTATTATGAATATCATGAAATTTGGATACCACATAAGTGAACTGATCGGAACTCAACTCAACTGAACAGAGAGAGAGAGAGAGAGAGAGGGAGAAAGAGAGAGAGAGAGCTCTGCTGCAAACAGGTGTCTCTACGTGCCTCTGATACTTTATGCCTTCGCATTAGCATACATTCACAATACCGACCCTTCAAGTGATTGCTTTTCATTACTTTTAAGACACTGTGCTCAACGCAATGGCATACGGATCATTTCCACAGTGCCATGGGCAGAACACCTTGTAAACTTGCTTTCTCCTCAACTGATGAAATACAAAACCTAGACAAGGGAGTGAATGAAGTTTCATGTGTCAATACAGAAGGACTGTTGAGAGGGGCCAGAGTGAGCTGGGCCTCGAGAGCACGCTGGGAATTGAGAACGCAGGTAAAACGGATAGACGGATAGAGTGAAGCCGGCTGAAATCCCTCCAGAGAATTCCTCCACTCCTGGGACAGTAAAATTGAGACCTCAGACATGGCAGGGAAACCCCCCAGAGAATACTTCAGTGCTGAGAAAGGAAAGGGACGTTGGGGCAGAAGGGGCACTGGACAGTCAGCGCTTGGAACATGCACGACCACAACATCACTATCAACCAGCATGGAACATGCACGACCACAACATCACTATCAACCAGCATGGAACATGCACGACCACAACATCACTATCAACCAGCATGGAACATGCACGACCACAACATCACTATCAACCAGCATGTGCTTCAATAGTATTCCCTCAGTCGACCAGCCGGTGCTTCAGGGACGTCCACTCGCCACCCCCTGTACTGTAGCTCATACAGTATTAGGATGTTGATATTTATTCATGAGTGTCTATTTCAAACAAAGTGTTTTTTGACTGGGGGCCATATTTTGACAGCAGGAATTGCCTGTCATGATTTAGGATGTACAGTACATACCACAGCTACTTATCCCACGGTACAGTACCATGGGAGAAGGCATAGGCTGTGTCGTAGCTGTGTGTTGTCCACTGGGTCCAGTTTGGACCATGAATAAGAAACAAAGTGTCAACTGTGAGTGTGACATTGCTTCTGCCATCTGAAGCGAAGCAAATAGCAGTGGACGAGTGTGCGTCTCAATATAATGACAGTAGACCTGGGCCACACAGGTCTACCAAATATCAAAAACATGCAGACATGCCACTGTGCCTCAGGAAAATGCTGCTTTAGGGAAATAAGGCGGGTGAGCTTGTGCTATAACAAAACTAATGGTTGAGGGACAAATGCAATTTCTTTGTCATGCTTTGCTTTTTGTGAGTGTAATGCTGTTGACACTTTATGCCATGATAATGAAATATGACAATAATTGAAACTGAGTTAGTATCTTTCTTGATTTCCATCTTGCGTAAGATGGTGTATTATTCATGCTTGGCGGTCAATGGTTCTTGTCTGAGTGGGTGAGCATGATGACCTTTATTTACAAGGTCCTTGGCAGGGTTAGGCTGCAGGTCCACACAAAATCTTCTCTCTCCATTCTTCACGAAAACAATACTGATACTAGAAAGAAAGAACTACAGATACCGCATTGTGGTTATATGCCTCTGCCAAGAATGACTTGCAGTTTGCATCCATGTCTATAGTGTTGTAAGGAGTGTTTTAAGTATTTATTTTATACGGATGGACTCGTCGAACGTCACCTGAAAACATAATGCCTCCTGGCACAGCTGTCATTGGTGGAGGCATAAAAACATAATCCAACTCAATAAGATTAGCTAAACTAAGAAGAATTAGAATTGTACATTTCCCTATT
>NC_137879.1:16308981-16348981 GCF_963924005.1 Protomyctophum bolini | reverse complement strand
GAGAACGGCTGTATTCATTAACATGGAGCGGAAGAAAATCACAGTCCATGCAATTATGCTTGCCCGTTTGCTGGGTAAAGACTCATTCATCCATACCTATGTAATTATGAAACTAAATTCCCAGTCCCACTCCAGTTTCAGTAATATTCACATGTGTGCATTGAACACGAGCACAATCCCATAGTTTGGGAAAAATACATATAATGATAGATGTGTTACATCTGTCTCCAAGTAGTCGCGTTGCCTTGACTTGCTTCATGTCACTGAACGTGCTTTTGACAGTTTCTCAAAGGGCACATTTAAGCCTTAAGGCCATTTAAGCTCTGGGTCGGAATGTGTCAAATTTTTAACCGACACATAACCGGACAAACGTGACAAACCTGAAGCTTTCTTGGCAGGGTGAAGGAAGGACGAGGGGAGAGGGAGAGGATGAGGGGAGAGGGAGAGGGGGGAGTGGGTAGAGAGAGAGAAAGAGGGGGAGGAAGAGAGTGGGGGGTTGCATGAGGACAGACCAACATCGTCTAGTGTCTGTGACAGTGATTTACCTGTAGCTGTGTCATTAATATGATCGACCATTGGCTCCATACATCTTCAAGTCTCAGCAGGGTATTTGTGGCGTGTAGCTAACATCGCATCGCTGCCTGCCTGCCTGCCAGTCTGTCTGTCTGTGTCCACTACAAGGTTTTTCATTAACCACAACTGTTTGCTGTCAGTCACATTATAATGATGTCAACATTGGCATGGTCATTTTACAATAGTCTATTGCTATTATTCACGTTTTCTTGCTGGTGGTGTTATTGATTGGAATAAGCATGCAGTGGATTGTCTCTTGCCATTATATATTGTCAGTCATATTTCAAGTCTTCATTACCTTATTTCACCTCTAGATTTACAGAACCTAGACTGTTGAACTAGTCATTTAAACAATTAAAGTTGCTCTAGTGAAGAAAACGTTATTTTAAAGATGGAGTGCCGTGATTCTTCCAACTTTGTATGTGTTTATGAGGTGACGGTACTTCATAGGATCCCTTGGTGTGGTTATGTTCAATGATGTCTTCCCTTTGCATTTGAGGTTTCTTCCTGGAGGCTGAAACCTTGACAGTGCCAATGAAAAAAACAGTAATATAGTGATCACAATATCATCCCCACCCTGATTCTGGAGGTGGGCTGTGTCTTTGATTTGTACATGGACCAGGCATTCCAAGATAAATATTCTAAGTATCAACCATTACTTGGAAGTATAACAAACTCGCTGTAGATTTGCCATACTGATATTCGGAAGCCTGGGCCATGTGCATAAACTGACCATGAGCTGGCATGGCAAAAAGCAAAGCCAAACAACTTGCCAAATACTGTTCTGTTTCGGTTGTTATAGGCAGTTTGTCTGTGTGGAGAAGGAGATGCCATGTGTATCCTTAAGTGAACATGAACTGTCAACCCTGTTATATTTGTTTCCTTGTAAAATTAATTGTAATTTGTGGATACAAATAAAGAAATCGGAATGTTTGTGTGTGTGCGCGTGTGTGCGTGCGGAAGACAGGAGAATAGTATAGTATAGGGTTGTAACCTGACTCTGCCAGATAGAACCTTGCTTCACACTACTTGTTTCACAAGCTACTACTGTGAACTTGTGAACTCAATACCGTCTGGCAGAGTCAGTGCCAAAGCGCCAGCACTCGCCCAGCAGTCTGCCGTCAGGCCCGTCACCCATGGCGGATGCGTGCATGTGACCTCGCCCGTCGCTTCTTACCCTGAGGGCGTCGTATTGGTTATTATTATGATTATTATTATTATAAAAACTAGACCTGTACGTGCCCGTCGCAGTCAGCCACCGGCCTACTTGGGAATTTGGGAACCTAATGTGAAATGCCGTTGTCATAGCACCCCTGTTTTAACTGTCAGCCGGTGTCCCACATGGAGATCTGTGTACAGTATGTGCCTGTGTGTGAAGACTGCAAACTGAAAAGTGTACTTGGCAATCAATTCGGCCCACTGGCAGAGCCTGGCCCAGGTGAAAGAAGTTGGCCTCATTAGGCCCACTGGCAGAGCCTGACCAGAGCATTTTGTGGTGGTTCTGGAGAACCATGGGTCCGACCGACTCGATACCGGGCACTGCACTACCTGTGGGGGTGTGGAACGTGTGTGTCGAATGTGAAGTCGGTGGGTCAAATGGTTCTCGAGTTACGTGCATTACAACCATACACACACTTACTCATGCACGCACGCACACACGTACGCAGAGACGTGGCACATTATATAGTAGATATCTACATGGCTGAGAAGCATAGCGATTTATAGCAAACATTAGGTATCAGTGTTTTACAGTTTATTTTTGGTGCTGTGATTATATTATGAAAGTCTATGTGGTGTAATGGTGACCAGAGGGACAGCAAGGGCGAAATCCAAAAGACCCGGCTGACCAGGCACTGCACATGTCCACAGGTCTAATCTCTCCATCATCTCTCATCATTAGTCTTTCTTTGTCTGTCATCCCGGTGTGACACATTCAATGTACAATCCCTGCACTTATCTCTCTCCTAACACCACCCTTCACCTCTTTATTTAACTGGCTCTCATTCTCTACCACAGGCAGTCCTCTCCTTTCTCTGTCTCTGACAGGTCTGTCTCTTACTCCTTTTCTTTCTCTCTCGGCTCACTCTCTCTCCCTTTTCTTCCTTCTGACACAAATGATGTCCTCCTCTGTCTCTCTCTCACGCCCTCCCTTTCATCATTCTTTCTAGGCTTGTCTGTCTTCTCGCTATGCTTCTCTCTCACCTTCATCACTCTTTCTAGGTTTTTATTGCTCTCTCTCCTTCTTTCCCTTGTCTCTCTCTCAGATAACTTGTGTGTGTGTGTGTGTGTGTGTGTGTGTGTGTGTGTGTGTGTGTGTGTGTGTGTGCGCGTGCGTGCAAGAGAGACTGCTGTAGTGATAAAGTGCTTTTTATCCATAGAGATGTTTTTATGTTTCTGTTATCAGCTGTGGCATATTACCCAGACCTCAGCATATTGCTCAGTGATAACTCAAAATTATGACCTAGTCATTTCATTGCGAGTGCAGTAGTGCACGCACACGCACACACACACACACACACACACACACACACACACACACACACACACACACACACACACACACACACACACACACATACATACATACACACACAATTAAGCTGATGTGTTGATAGGTAAATACACATCATGCAAAAACAGTTTAATCTGTCTCTCTCACACCTACACACACACCACACGCACGCATACACACACACACGTACACACGCATACACAATTACACACGCATGTGCACGCACACACACACACTTAAATACATGCACTCAGTCAGCAGAATGTCTATATAATTCATGTTTTACAACGTTGAAGAAAACTGCTGTTCTGAAGGTTGCTTTGGTTGGTGGGAGACAGTCCATTCATAGTAATGTATGGATACTCTAGGTTTTAGTTGCTCTGAGGGTGTGTGTGTGTGTGTGTGTGTGTGTGTGTGTGTGTGTGTGTGTGTGTGTGTGTGTGAACAACAAGTGTGAGTGTAGCCTAGTACAAAATGGAACCAAAGGACCCTAGTAGGGCTGTCAGTTCACCTCTATAATCCAATTTGAATTTCATTGCTTCATTATTTGTAATTTTCGAAAATATTCGAATATTTACATTGTTTATTTTAGCTCATATTTAGCCTATAATAATACACAGATTGACGATGCACGTTCTGTCCACTAGAGGGGCCCCCCTTCCAAACGACAAAGCAGTACTTTCAGCCCATGTAATAATGGTTTTCGGCACAAAATAGCGTTTAAACTGTTGTTTTATTGAGCACAGTGCACTCAGCACGGTAAGATTGTTGTCTGTCTATAGTGCAAATGCATTTTACAGTGAACGTTGTATACTTCTGATACAGTATAGTCTGAGTAGTGAGTAGGCTAGTCAGGAATCATGAACTTTTTCTTTTTTCTTTTTAAACAGAATGCTGTCACGATGAACAGGCCATCATTAGTAAATAGCAATGAAGATATATAGAGAAGCCTATATTTTGCGCTAAAGTAATTGTTGAATAACACATAAATGTAGGTTTTAAGGCTAGAATGGCATTGTAGTGGACTATAGTGAGAGGCGAGATTGTCTTTCCTTCATTGCGGGACTGCAGGACTAGTCTGGAGATAGTTAGTCGTGGATGATCAGCTTCAGACAGTCAGTGTTTTTGTTCGTACCTGGAGTTTTGCATTATCTCCGCTGTGCACAGGGGAACTGTCTTTAATATATCCATGGTCGTTTTCAGTTGCTTTCCATGTGCAACACAAAAGTAGGCTACCATGTGTTTGTTTTGGTAATAGCCTACTGCAGGCGCAGCCATGCTGATTCACGTAATCGCGTAGGACAAAATGAAACCAGCCGGACCAACGTTAATGGTTTAATGCACGTAGGACCCGCATTTTCAAACTGTCCACAATATGCGACAGACTCGACGGTACTAATAAAACATGTGAGTGATTCTTCTTAGTTGCAGCGCGCTGTGCGACTGTGCGTGTGTGCATGCGTGCAGAGGAGGGAGGAGGTGACGAGGCGCGCGTGTGTGCGTGCGTGCAGATGGGAGATTTCACAGCGGTAGATTCGTTACTCAATACATTTAGTGAGCGGATAAAATAACATAAAACAAAATAAAAATATTAAATAGAATTAATGAATGATAAAAGCTCCATTCGAATGGCAATTTTAGCTTTCGAATATATATATATTTTTTAATATTCGAATTTCTTTCATATTATGAAATTCGTTCTGACAGCCCTAGACCCTAGAACAAACTCTGAGACTGTCCAAATGGACTGTTATAGGCTCATTTGGTTGTCCTTATTGGCTTCTAGGAGAAAAACAAGACACTTCACTAATGTGATGTCCTTTCGAAAACTACACAATTACTGCTGCAAACTACTACCTCTGTCGATAACTGCACTGGGTACATATATGCCCATATGATGACCATGGACATGGTCTAAAAGTGTGCAAAATTATATTTTTCTAAAAAAAACATGTTTCTATGTCAGTGGTTTTCAAACTATTTAATGTCAACACATTAAATACACACACACACACACACACACACACACACACACACACACACACACACACACACACACATAAACAGATATATACATGTCATATAATAGCACAATTCTGGAGATATTATGCAGCAGCTTGTAATTTATTGATTTGCTTCAATTCTTGTTTCTGAATGACACTTTGTCATGGCCCCTTTCTTAATTAATAGTAGAGTGCTTATTTGAGTTACAAATGTATCTGGCAGGCGCCTGATTGACAAATTGGTTATAGGCTTTATCGCCATCTGTGGTTTAGGGTTTTGGGTTCCCCAGCAAAGACCACATGGTTGATTAGGCAGGATGCCCGCTTAACGGAAGTTGAGAAATGTGTTAGTACACAGTACTGTATATATCATGGCTTTTTCTTAATTAATAGTAGAGTGCTTATTTTAGTTACAAATGTATCTGGCAGGCGCTTGATTTAAAAAATGGTTATAGGCTTTAACGCCATCTGTGGTTGAGAAATGTGTTTGTTAGTACACAGACGGTACACATTTCTGTCATGTGGACTGGAGATGCATTCTCATTTGTCCTTATTGTGTTCTGTTATGCTTTGTGCATTAGATCTGTCTGTCTGTCTGTCTGTCTGTCTGTCTGTCTGTCTGTCTGTCTGTCTGTCTGTCTGTCTGTCTGTCTGTCTGTCTGTCTGTCTGTCTGTCTGTCTGTCTGTCTGTCTGTCTGTCTGTAATGTAATGTAATGTTGTCTCACACACGCACACACACACACACACACACACACACACACACACACACACAGGGCTATGAGATATTTTCAGTCAAATAATAAAAAATGACTCTTTCCTACATTAAATATCTCTTTTGGGATGTTTTATGGTTTCTTGTACTGTGTTACTCTCTACCTCTAGGCCAAGGTGAATCCAGTCAATGTGACTCCGGCCATTCAGGCTGTGGACCAAGACAGAAACATACAGCCCCCTTCTGAAAGGCCAGGCATTCTGTATTCCATTCTCATTGGTATGTTTGGAATGACACACACTGTTATGATTGACAGGTTGCAGAAACATGCAGCCTATGGCTATACCTGCGTTTGTTTGAAGCATTTTGGCTCCAGGCACGATTGTGTCAGACGAACCGAGGGAACCCATAGACATCATTTTTATGGTGATTTATGACGTGCTGCAGTCATAGTTAGAATATGAAATCATTGTATGTATAGTATGTTAGTGCAGTGTGTCTCAAACTTTTCTATGTCAAGGAACCCTGACTTAATGTGTATTTGCCCACGGACCACCTTCTGAAACGATATTGTGCCAGGCAAACCCATACAATATTTGTGTTTGTATAAATATAAAAAATGTTCATATAATGGGGTATATAATTTATATATTAGCAAAATTTCAAGCTCACAATGTGATATGATGCATTAAATCACTTGCATTTCACATTTCACAAATGTTCTTGTTCAGAAAAGATTCAAAGTTTCAAGATGTTTCAGGAGGAAAACATACTTATTTTGAAGAATGGTACTTGTGCTTTTGTTGGACATTATTTTATAGTAGAGTTTCGCTCAGTATGGTTCAAAGAAAATGCCAGCTATGAAGATGACACACATGCATATACACGCATACACGTGTACACGCACGCACTCGCACGTGTGTGCATGCATGCGTGTGTTTGCTTTTGATGACTATTTGTAAATACACTGTCGTGTATTTTTTGATTGTACAATGAATTGAATGTGTGATCTGCTACCCTGACTGTCTGTGCCTTCGTTGCGTCTCATCCTCAGGACAACCAGAGTCCTACACGGAGTACTTCACTTTGAACAGAACCTCAGCTGAACTGCAGCTACTGAAACCCATCGACAGGGAACTTTACCAAAGATTTGACCTGGTCCTCAAGGTATGGACATAAATGTGTTTCTGCAAATAGAGATGTTGTGTGCAGTTATTGCAGTGAACTACAGGCATCTTACTTTTCAGGTATTTAGATAATTTTTTGAATGGAAACTGGTTACTTATAATTGTATCATTACAATATGAAGCATAGGATATATCCTAGTTGGGTTACTGTATACCTTTATTTGGTGCAAATGTCTAGTTCCTTGGCTGTTTAGGTAGGATATCCCAAAATGCCATGAGATTCTAACATGATGTTATTTTACAATGACAAATAAATACAAAAGCTCCAAAGCATCAACCAGAGAAGTACAGTCACTACACAAGAAACTTCAAATATTATTAGTCACCTTTCCACTGTATTCATTTAATCTCATCTTTTGAAAAAACAAAAAACTGGACAACCTTTCAAACTACGTAAAAGGTGATTTCTTGCAGGACACAGTAGGACGATTATGATCAATCTGTCTGTTATCTAAAACAAATTGTGCACATTGGCTAACACCTCCCACGAGTGCCGCTCCACAATGCCTTAGGCATCTGTTAAGGGGGATGCGTTCATGCATGCAGTTTATGACTTTGCTGTAAATTCCAGCGTCTTCCAGTTGAATCCAATCTGTCCTGAGCATTTTGAATGGCTGTAATTGTGAAGCTGTGGCGTACCGTCTGTGGATGTTTTTAATCTCGATTATATCTCGGGCTGGTAATAGAATTAAGTCACTGGGCATGCATCACATTCTGCTCTAGCTCGGAAATTGAACATTGTTTGTGCGGGTTTGTTGTGATAGGTTTTGAGATATTGAATTATAACGTTTTCTCACCACATAGATCAACCATTTTAATTGTTTTGTACTACCTTAGGGGATGATAATACCGTGGCAAATCTCTGCAAGTGCGGACGCTTCAGAAACGTCGAACAGGGACTTTGTCCTCAGAAATCTGCCAGTGTGCCTACTGGTACGCTTGGTGCTCTTGGTCAACAAAGCACTGTGATTGCATGACTACTTGGACTACTTCAAGAAGTTTTATCACAAATTGAGTCCCAGTCCGCCTGGATGGGGGAATTAGCAGCCACAACGTTATGTGCATTATCGTGAACACATGCACTGTGATGCACACACTTTCCCAGTAGCCTAAAGGTGTTTCGAGACCACAAAATGTAATGAGCGCGGTTACACTCCCAAAGTTAAATGACTGTGTACATTTTCTATCCGTTATATCATATTATATCAATAATATAATCCACCACTCGATGGAGGGGGAAGACAGGCAGCTACAGATCTTGCATGGGAAAGAGTGAGCTGGCACGAAGGGACTTTATTATTTTATGGAAACAAATATATATCTTCAGGTTTGAACGCACCTTCAGTCCCCAAGTCTCTAGCCTGGCTTTGCCATACTGTTAAGTGTTAACGTGGATTCACTCTGGCTTCCTCCCCGATATCATAGCGGCTATTAACGGGGAGGAGGCATGAGTGAATCCACGTTGTGTGTCTCCATATACTGTAGTGTATACTGTGTGTGCGTGTGCGTGTTTTATTTGGATCAATGACGCTTTGTCATTTAAATGGACATTTGCGAAAATGAGTTTTCAGTCTGCTAATAGTGCTGCCTCAATGTATTTGTTCAACAATTTATAGAAGCACAAACATTACTTACTTGAATCAAAGCCTTCTGTCTGTCTCTGTCTCTGTCTCTGTCTCTGTCTCTCTCTCTCTCTCTCTCTCTCTCTCTCTCTCTCTCTCTCTCTCTCTCTCAGGCAGAGCAGGATAATGGTCACCCCCTCCCAGTCTTCGCCAACCTCCAAATCGAAATTCTGGACGAGAACAACCAGGCTCCCTACTTCCTGGAGACGCGCTACCATGGCTACGTCAGTGAGGCAGCGCCCGTGGGAACCACCATAGCAACCAACGCAACCTTGTCCACACCGCTGGCTATCATGGCTCTGGATAACGACGTAGAGGAGGTGAGGATTATTCACGCACGCACACACTTACGCACACACACACACACACACACACACACACACACACACACATTGCTGTTGGAAAACCACATTTAATCCTTTTAAGCTTTTTTTTCCTTTGTCATATAATAGTGTCATGCTTATGTATGTAGCTCTTTTTTATGTTTACCTATAGAGCGTCCCAGTCCCTCCCCCTACCAGGGCCCAGGAAATTATTCTCCGTTCATTTTCCTCATAGACATTTCAAAAGTATTTATTTAAAGACCTTTTAAGCTTCATACAAAGCCAACTCGAGTTGTGACAAATCATGAAAACAGAATGGGCCGAACACATAATTAGAAAGAAGAAGAATACGGCAGGTTACAACCCTTTTTTTGTTTATTTTTGTTTGTTCTTTGTAATTATTTGTTGGCCCAAAATATTGTGTTTGTTGTCATGATTTGACACAACTCGAGTTGGCTTTGTACGCTTATAAGGTCTTTAAATAAATACGTTTTGATATGTCTATGGGGAAAATGCATTGGGAATTATTTCCTGGGCCTGTCGTCGTCATGAAAGAGGCCGGGACTGTGACGCTCTATAATGAAATAAAACAGACACTTAACCACCTTTAACCAGGTTAAAGGTGGTTATGTCTGTCTGGTTTTTTTATAATTCAGCTACTGTATCAACAAGAGCTAAATAACTATTTGGATCCATACATTTTGGACATATAAGGTATCCACCCGACACAATGCTCAGAGGCACCTACAGTATGTACGCATAACCATACCCGATATTATGTTTGCATTGTTTGAGCACACCAGCCAATGTCATGATGAATTGTTCTGTCATCTCCCTTTATAGCTGGAAGCCAACGAGGTGCCTGTAGGTATCAGATGATTGGCAGAATGCTGTGGTACTCACATAGACACAATATACATAGATGCCACATTGGCCACTGGGTCGTATGTTAATGTTGCTGCCATATTAGTACGGGCAACTTGCCATAACCCGACTGCAAGAAATATGCCTGATTCATATATAATAGTACCTGGAGACTAAAACCGTTTCCAGTTTTATAATCATTAACGTTATTGTCTACAGTATGTAAGACACATTTTCATGCTGTGATGATATTAATTGTGGAGAGACCTTGTTCAAAAGACATACAATACATGCAATGGGAGTCACCTCTTGCCTCGAGCAATATGACACATCGTTCCTATGAACAGCAGTGGCCAATGCGATATCGATGTGGATAAATATCTATGGAGAAACTGTGTTATTTTCCTTCCTTCTACAGTACTCGGTTCACAAAACCTTCTACCACTATAGTGAAGTTAGGCATTCATCTATCTATTAATGCACCACGTCTACAGTATGTCTGTCTTTACGTCTGTCTGTACGTGTGTACCGCTGTAATGCACGTAACTCGAGAACCGTTCGCCCAAATTTGACACGCGTGTTCCACACCCCCACAGGGAGGGCAGTGCCTAGTGTCGAGTCGGTCGGGCCGACGGTTGTCCAGAACCGCCACAAAAGGCCTCTGCCCGGGCTCTGGACAGGGCCTCTGCCCATGGTCCATATATGGAGCTGGCCTGTTCTGACACCACAGCACACATCACAGACAAAGAGAGACAGATACAGAAATCTCCATATATGGGCATACAAGGGACCGACTTCAAATTCGACACACAAACAACACTATAAAAATATCACTTACTCTACCTTTAACACTGATGATTTTACAGTGTAGATTGGTGTTCCAGAGATGTTCAGATGTATTATGAAATGGTGGCCCATGGCCTATTGCCACAGCAGTCCGGTCCCCATCTGTTTGGGTTTTTGACAATGTGTCCCCCTGATCAATTTAGTTCAATAGCCCTAGTAGTTTCTGATTATAATTATGAAATGGGTCTGAATGACTTTGATTGAAAGGTTCCAAATAATGGGATCTAAATGTAAGGTTATGGGATCTAAATGTAAGGTTATAAGTATATGCTTATCAGTGGTGTGAGGATGAGGGGGTACTTTGGTAGTCTCCTCCAATTGGTACCTGGGCCAAAAAAGCCCTATTTCATATCAAACTGAAGTCCTTGAAATTAAATAGGTTGAGAATCACTGTATTCTTTTTACCAAATGCATGGCTTGCAGTGGTTGAAGTGCGTTATGTGTAATCCGGGTATAGTTAAAGAATTTGCCGTTTTCCCTGTCCATGAGTGATAAAGTAAGAATTTACAGTTACTGCAATAGTGTTATCGCTAATGCATTCCTGAGAGCTTGGCTTGTTTAATCCATTTTGGGCGGGAACCCCTTTTGGTGATTTAAACATTATGTTATAATTTAGCTATTGAAAAATAGCAGATCTACAAGCTCATAGCGCGCCACCGAGTGGCGCGCTACGAGCTTGTAGGTACGAACATTTTTAACTAAAATATTTGCTTCTGAGGGGTCTCTGGAACTACATATTTTGAGATTGGGGTCCGTGGCCCAATAGAGATAATTCTGGGGGTCCTTGACATGAAAAAGGTTGAGCACAACTGACATAGAAACATGGATTTTTCAGAAAAATGTTAGGATTTAGAAGCCTTTTTTTTAATCGACCTCAGTCCAAAATGGCTTAAGACATCTGAATGAAACAAGCTGCGCTTCACTGCTTTCCAAAATAACCCCCACAGCAAAGAATGGGCTTAGCGAGGATGAAATGTGTGGGGGTATATGAGTGTTTGTGGGTGTTGTTTCCTCTGTTTTTTATCTGTGTGTATCTTTCGTGTGAGTGCATTTGCGCATGTTCCTTTGCATCCTTCGTTAGACGTGTGTGCGTGCATGCGTGCGTGTGTGCGTGCGTGTGAGTGGCTGATATATGCTCAGTCCTTGTAAATAGTGCCAACCCTGGTCTTTCTTCCAGCATTAAGTACCAACAATGATGATTAGTTCTAATTGGTTTTATTTGCCATCCATCACCTTTATTTATACATTCTAATGTGTGTGTGTGTGTGTGTGTGTGTGTGTGTGTCTACGCAATGTGTGTGTCTGTTAGTTCATTCCCTTTATTTAGCATGTGTTTGTGCGTGCATGCATGCATGCATGCGTATGTGTGTGGGTGTGTGTGTGTGTGTGTGTCCTTGTGTGCGACTGTTTATTTATGGTTCAATATACAGTCTAGCTACATCGACAATATTATCAGCAACCACCCTACCCAGCCCGACCCTGCTGAGCAAGCCTTATCTGGAATGAGAGCTGACACACGCACGCACGTTCCACGCACACACGCACCTACGCACACACACACACACACATGCACAAACACACACATATGATACATACATATTCATACACACAGGAGGTAACGGTTTGTGTGGGTAATATCAGAGGGGAACTTGGATGAGGATTGCCTGCCTGTCCATCACTCTTTATGTCACACACACAAACACACACACACACACACACACACACACACACACACACACACACACACACACGCTCAGAAGAGTTTTTATGTCAGGATGAACTTTCACAGAGACTTTTGAAATAACACATTCGTCTAAGCAATTCTTCATCCTTGTGTTTGTGGGCATGCATTTGTGCACATCAGAGAAGTGTGTGTGTGTGTGTGTGTGTGTGTGTGTGTGTGTGTGTGTGTGTGTGTGTGTGTGTGTGTGTGTGTGTGTGTGTGTGTGTGTGTGTGTGGAGTAGCGTTGGCGGTATAATTACCGTTCACTCAACTCTAACCTCTGTTCTGTGTTGTTAACCTGTTAATTTGTCTCTTGAGAGTATACTGATGGAATTAAACGGAAATGGATAAATTAACACAGAATGTTTTCTCTCTTTCTCTCTGTCACTCTCTCTGCATGGGTCTGTATGTCTGTGCGTTTGTCACACGCGTGTGTGTGTGTGTGTGTGTGTGTGTGTGTGTGTGTGTGTGTGTGTGTGTGTGTGCGTGCGTGCATGCGTGCGTGCGTTTGTGTGCATGTGTGCGTGTGTGTGTGTGTGTGTGTGTGTGTGTGTGTGTGTGTGCGTGCGTGCGCGTGTGTCCAAACAGAGCAGGGATCCTCGGCTGCAGATGACAGTGGACAGCTACTCTCAGGTGTTCTCTGTCTCCCCCGCTGGCATCAGTAGATATCTCACCCTGTTGCAGCCTCTGGACAGAGAAACACAAGACTCATACACATTTACGGTACGGTGTTGTGATGTGTAGTGGCAGAGGGTTCTATGGGCACTTCTAATACATCTGAAAATGTTTTAAATATTGATTGCCAAAATGTATATAGCTTTGGACAAAACCAAAAAGCATGTGCAAGGGTAGCTTGATCTTAACTCATAGAATGCTGAAAGCGTTTTTAAACGTTTTATTATAGCCAAGCGCAAGAAGCGCATAACGTTTTTATACGTTTTATGGTCCAAAAAACGTTTTTTTATTGATTACTTTAGTTCAACTATATTTGCGCCCGGACAACTCATAATGTAACACCGATCGGCTCTAAAAAGAGTTAAAACCCCCCCCTGCTGAAAAGAGGTGTTGGTCTGAGAAGCGTCTGGCACCGCCTATTGGTTGGTCTATGCGAGGACGTACGACGTAATGGATACGGCCGTCCGGCATAGACCAACGCAGATGTCAGGGGATCTAAAATGGATGGGACAATGCTCTTGTTTGTGTGAATACACTCGATTCCCCCTCCCCTCCTGTTTCTACATGGTTTCTCCCGAGGGAGAATGGTGGGGGGGGGGGGGGTCTCTTCCTCTTGGATCGCATTGGCAGTTCCCCCCCCACTCCCGAGTCCCCCTGCACTCTCATTCTCGGAACAAGATACAACGCGATTTGCTCTCTGCCCGTATATAAACCTGCAACGATCGGCATTTGATTTCATAACGTAACGTTTGCCAGACACATGTGGAGTTAGTCATGGACAGATTGCACATCATTATCGAGGGCCCGCCATGATACGTTGGTCGCTGATCGCAAGCCGTACTGCTGCTGCGCTGCTGGCATCCAACCATCCAATCCACCCCCCTTTCTCGTTACAACAGGCTATTATAAACTCACCGTCGAGCAGCCTGCCCTGCACCTAATGTGATAAAATGAACGGCAGGACAAAATCGGATCGATTATTATCTGTCTATCAGCAACATACGGGTGTTTGTCTTGCAACGACAGGTGGTGCTTTCTCGTTTTTTTTCTTCCAAATACGTTGACGTGCTGCTTCTGCTGCCGCATCCATCTCGTTGTTTTTCTTGTTTTTTTCCCAAACATGTCCAGACACAATCCGATCCAGTCTCGCGTCTCACCTTATAGATACGCGAGACTGGATCGATGAGGTTAGTGGTATGTCTGGACATGTTTGGAGCGGCACACGACAATCGACAATAATGTTGATTATGCAAGATCATTTCCTCAAAGCCTAGTTGCCCCCCCCCCCCCCGTTACTGCGATTGTTTGTAGCTCGAATCACAGAATGAGTTCAATGAGCGTAGGGAGAGGGCACATATGGGGCTACGATTGAAGAAAGTTTCCAAGTCCGTTTTATGATCAGATAATGTGCATCAAGACTCTCTGCTTTCATAAGAAAAAAACTAATACTGTAATTGCGAATGCAATGAGCACTTACTATGAGACCTAGCAGATCACGTCTGTCTGTCTGTCTGTCTGTCTGTCTGTGTGTGTGTGTGTGTGTGTGTGTGTGTCTGTCTGTCCCGCTTACTGTATATGTGGACCTGGCCCTTTTGTGCCCATATATGGAGCTGAGTGATTTGTGAGTCATGGTGACATGAGTGTGATGGCGTGGTCCTGCTTTGGGGACTCCTTATATGGTTATGGCTGAGTCATGGTGACATGAGTGTGATGGCGTCTTTTGTGACCATATATGGAGCTGGCGTGGTCCAAGCACTAACTATGACACCCTGCAGATCATGTCTGTAATTTATTCTAATTGTTATTGCAATTTACGATCTGCGTTCGCCTTCCGCGTTCGCGCGTCTTACTCGTAATAATAAAAATCACACCCCTGTGAAGTGAGCAGTGCAATGTTGTGAAGTGAGCAGTGCAACATTGCACTGCTCACTTCACTGGGGTGTGATTTCTATTATTATTACAGTATTAGTATTTTTCTTATGAAAGCAGAGAGTATTCTGTTTCATACGGTATATAGTATGTACATGTCGCTATAGGCCTTATTTTGTGAATATTTAGTTGTTAGGTCCATGCTCTCTAAAATTATCTTTTTCAGAGAACTTTAGAGATGGCATGGGCCTGAATAACTATTATTCACAAAATAAGGCCTATAGCGACATGTACATACTATATACCGTATGAAACAGTCGACTCTCTGCTTTCATAAGAAAAATACTAATACTGTAATAATAATAAAAATCACACCCCTGTGAAGTGAGCAGTGCAATTGCACTGCTCACTTCACAGGGGTGTGATTTTTCTGGGTGGTATTTTTCTTATGAAAGCAGAGAGTCTACTGTTTCATACGGTATATAGTATGTACATGTCGCTATAGGCCTTATTTTGTGAATAATAGTTCTTCGGGTCCATGCCTTCTCTAAAGTTCTCTGGTGGGCGCAAGCTGCATTCAATAGCCAATTAGTGACAAACTGTATATGTGTACAATGTGTACTGTTTTCCTCCTAAAAGTAGACATTCAGGGCTTTCATTCGGTATATGGTTTGTATAGGATATTATTTGTGCTCAATTTTATATCGGTCTTTTGAACTAAAAAAACTGAACTGAAATGTCTGTCAACTTCAGGCCTCCATATCTCTGTTGTTTTTTTTCACAAGCAGCGTGCAGGCAAAAGCAGGTGTTAGAAAAAGGTCAATATCTCCAGAATGGAAGATGGTAGAATCATAATTTTTTTTTTAAATTGAAGTGGACAAGTTGGGCTTTCTTTTTATTTATGCGATTGTGATTCTCGCTATAAGAGGCCCCTCGCTGTGGGCCCCCCAAAAAGTTCAAAAAGCCCATGTTAAGCCTTCAGCACCAGTAAGCCTTGGTCCGCTAGAACCTGTAGCAGTCTATGTGTTAATTGCAACGATCACATATAGGATCCATGGTAGGAACGAACTTAGATAGTTTTACTTTGGACCAGTGGACCAGCATTATTGCATCAGCGCGTGCAATTCGGCCAGTCATAGTTTTAAGCCAGCTCACCTTAATTAATTATAATATGGGCAACTGTAGCTGTGTAGGCTGTTTCGCTGTAGGCTACTACATTAATCTCATCATGAAATCAATCAAGTTTGGTGACAAATGTCCCGCGAATCATTTTAATATGACGACCGCATGCAATGAACCTGCACTCAGGCTGACAAAGAGGATCTGACAAAGAGGATATAGGCTACCCGCCGTATATGGTTGAACATTTAAATAGCTATACGCCTACGTGTCCATGATCAGAACTAATCCATTCTTCACATGGCATTCAGACAGATGACAGTGAGATGATATTAATCTATTCCCTGCATGAATCAATGCAGCTCTGATAAAAAAAAGTATCTGATATCAATTTTACTTCTGCAGACGAGTGTGCAATTGTTCTTTCTTTTTTGTATAACCCTGCAGTGCATTCATCAGTAAGGGCTTTTATCATTGCCGAGTTGTAATATAGCATTTGGTCGTGTGGTGAACAGTAATTAACTTCTTTCTCATTATGTGAAAGTGAAAGTGAAACTGTAACATCAGTTAACTTATTAACATTCTGACATTTCAGATTCATTTAACAAGGAGTGAAGCAATGCGTGCCAAGTTGGCAAGTTTAGTTTATAATTATATAGTATATAACTGTTTGCTTGAAGATCTGTCCGTGCAGAGACCCTCCTGTCAAAATTAACTGCTCTACAAGCTCATGATCGCGGCTGTTGTATATAATTTAAAGTTTGGGAATCATCTGTGCAGGCTATGATGATGACGTATTTCGAGATTTCCTGGCGACACCAGGCGAATCGCTTGGGAAAAATGCAGAAAGGATACACTCAGCGATCCGCACAAATGAAGTGATTACACCAGCTTCTCTGAATAACACGTCCTCTCAACGTAGCTTGATCGGACGGATAAATACGATATCAACACGCATCTGTGTACGCATCAGTTACACTGTGGCGTATTTCTCCTTTGTGAATGAGGACCAGAGAGAGAGAGAGATATACTGTACTTAAATTAGCTTATAGTGTCGGTCTGAGAGAAACTAGCTCGCATTGTGTTGTACCCCGCCGTGTTGTACACTCACATACTGAAGGAGGAGTAGAACTGATAGTTTACATTGTGTTGTACCCCGCCGCGTTGTACACTCACATACTGAAGGAGGAGTAGAACTGATAGTTTACATTGTGTTGTACCCCGCCGTGTTGTACACTCACATACTGAAGGAGGAGTAGAACTGATAGTTTACATTGTGTTGTACCCCGCCGTGTTGTACACTCACATACTGAAGGAGGAGTAGAACTGATAGTTTACACCACAGACTATAATAAAGTCCAATTGTTTTGTGGTTTTAATCACATCTTTTCAACAATTTTGCAGTGTTTGCATTTCTAGTCATGTTTTGTGTTTAATAGAAAAGACTTGAAGGTAGGGTAAGGAATTGTCTTTTGGTCAAAACTAAACATTTTTGTTAAAAGCTCTATATTGATATTGTATTAGACTATAGAGTGTGTCCCACGGTGGGACCCCTCTTTGTTTTATTTATTAAAGAGCTGGATTGGAGAGATGGTGCCACCATCTCTCCAATCCAGCTCTTTAATAAACAAAACTAATTTCAAATCGGTAGCAAAATGTTCAACCAAGTTTTTATCAGTTTTTAAAGCTTCAATTTTATATTCTTCCAGTTTTGTCTGCTCATTTCTTTGTGTCATCACTTCCAATTTCACTTGTTTATCCTGTATTCTGTTAGCCTGGCTCCAGACGATAGCCCACTCCACTGAGCAGACTGTTAATCAGGCTAGTATCCTGTATGAGATTGGTATCACATGCATATAATGCAGGTCGGGAGAGACAGGGAAACCCTAAAGAAAAACAAGGACACCTCTGTTACCGAGACCCCTGTTACTGAACAAACACTCTATAACATTGATCAGAATTTAGAATTATTCAACACTTATTTTAACAAAGGAATATCACATACTCTGCCTTTAACACATCTAGTACAGGAAGTGCATCAAAATAGACGCTCCGGGGTGCCAGAGTAGTCGCCAGAGTAGTGATCGCTTTTACTCTGAAAGCCATGAACCGGAAATACTTTCTTAAAAAAATTGACTTGACAAAGTGAGCTCATATCCCCGATCATCTTAATATATTTATATAAACTCCAAAAAGCGTTCATATTTTGCGGGAGAGACGGATGAGGAGCAGAAATGCAGCGCCAGCATATCGATCCATTCATCACCACGGAGAGCGCCCTGGATGAGGAGATACGAGTCATTCTTTCCGCCGCGCTAACATGGGAGTCAATGACAAGCCAATATTTGCACAGAGCGTTAGCATACGGCAAGCGAAAAGCGAAATGCCAAAAAAAAAAAAGGAATAATTCTGAATATTATTATCTCGCCCCGCGTCGTTTGGACGTCGCTAGGACGTCCACAGACGTCTAAGGTACCACTCGGTTCTGATCCTTATGACGTTTCCAGACGTATTTTGTACAGAATGTGTTAAGCTACTTCATTCTAGTAGCATCCAATGCTGAAAGGAAATGGGCGGTTGGGGACAGGAATAGAGGGATGGCAGCCGGTAAGGTGAGGACAAGATGGGAGAGAAGAGAGGAAATGGGGGGTTAGCTACAACAGAGAAGGGCGACGAGAAAGAGAGAGAGAGAGGAAGAGAGCTGAGAGGTGAAGAAGAAAGGGAGGGGACGAGGGAGAGAAAGAGATAGAGGGGAGGACAGTAGGAGGAGACCTGTCCACTTCTCCCTGCTGAGCCCCAGTAGTGTGTGTGGATAAGCCCAGATGTGTGTCCTCCACCCCCACCTGGCCAGCCAGCATCGCCTCCCCAAAGGACACGCTCTGCTGCCTGAAGTGCTGCAACGTGAATTTTAAAGTCCCACATTGTTAACAGGGGCTCGTTAACATGTGTCATACCACCGGTTAAAATACTGCAGCCGCACAGAGCTCTTGTCAACAACAGACTCATTTGGGCTCTGGCTCCGAGGAGTATATTTACAATATTTGCTTATTTAACTTGGACAGTAGTAGTCCTCACTGGATTACACTATGGGAGTTATTGGAGAGTATTTTATTTAGTTAAAAATATGGTATTTGTTTGTATTCAATTGGAATTCAATATATGATTATTGGCTCAGGAATGCAGCAAAAAAGTATTATCTCCATGAATTCAAGGCTTCATGGGGTGAGTAATTGATAGTCAAAATGTCATTTTGGTGGTGACCTATCCTTTTCATTCCCTTCCCTCCGTGCAAGCACACACACACACACACACACACACACACACACACACACACACTTGTGGCTGAGTGTACAGGCTCTGCCTACAGTATTTTAAAGATGGCATAGTGTCTGTGTGCATATGTGAATGAATTAAAGGAGAGAGTACAGTAATCATTGTGAGAGCCTTGCTGAATAAATTAAATAAGAGACTGGAGAGAGAGAGAGAGAGGGACAGATGAGCCATCAAACATTAACATTATATAAAGGACTTCAACTCTTTCGTTTGGCAATCAGCCAACACCCTCACATTGAGATTATTAGAAGTGGCTTCTCGTCAGTGTATCCGGGGTTCGTGCAGTTTCCTCTGACGCATGCTGATGCTTTAGCATGCCGTGCGCGACAGTAGGTAAAGTAAACAGAGCTACTGTAGATTTTGCACACAAAGCTGAACACAAAGAGGTGAACTATGATATTAATCTTCTTATCGCACAGCGGTAAGTGGAACAACAAGGCTTTACTCGCCAAATGCTGCAGTGTGCCCGTGGGGCTTTGCACGACTATGCACAGTATGCACACACACACAACAGTATAGTGTTTCTTGCTTTATTGGAAAGTGCCGTGTAGAGCGACGTGGGGAGGAAAGGCAGCACGGGTATTGAGAGTTTGTGCCTCATCCTGTTTATATACAGTACAAGTAATTTGGATCTATGCAACAAGGTAGGAATGTAGGTAGGAAAGAGGTAGGAAATGTAAGACTTTAAAAGATGGTATTTCCCATGTCACCTGTCGTGTAGTTAGTTTGCTTAGGCTGTGCTCTTTTTGCATACTGCTTTTGTATTTAAGCCTTTCAACATTGGCAGTGATTATAGGACTCTTTGGATGTAGGATTATGTTGGACTTCTATTCACATCTTTGTCGTCAGCTCAGATACTTTGTGGACAAGGGGAGAGGGTAACAACAACAACAACAACAACAATGGCACCTCTTCTCCAAAGAAGGAGCCACTCTAGAGGATAAAGCTGGAAAATGTCCAGTTGATCAAGATCAAACTGGATGAGTTGAGGGCAATGAGAATACTGCGAACGCAGATTGAGAGATTGTAATCTTCTCCGACACATGAGACTAATGTCTACCGAGAAGGACCTGGAAACCACCCAAACAGTACAATTCTCTGGGCTGTATTTTGTGTGTCTTAAGTACCAGGTCTTATTCCCTAACTTGAGTAAACTAAAGACCTGGAGGCGTGATCAATGCTCTTTGGCCACTCAGAATAGCCAAATGGCATTGATCACGCCTCCAGGTCTTTAGTTTACTCAAGTTAGGGAATAAGACCTGGTACTTAAGACACACAAAATACAGCCATCTGTCTCATATGAACAGGATAACTGTGGTGAAATCAACTCATCCATGGGAGTCTCTCTCAAGGTCATCCTTGGACAAGCCTGTCCAGCGTCGTCTTCAGTCATCTCAATTCTCCATAACATTAAGCCACATATGGGCTACTACTTTCCGCCCCTGTATCTTTCTTTAGTACGTTCCACGTAGGTATATGTGTAGGACGTTCTGTATCTTTCTTTAGTACGTTCCACGTAGGTATACGTTGTAGGCCGTTCTGGTGATCGATGCCATGTGTTGGTTCTTTAGTACGTTCCACGTAGGTATACGCTGTAGGCCGTTCTGGTGATCGATGCCATGTGTTGGTTCTTTAGTACGTTCCACGTAGGTATACGCTGTAGGCCGTTCTGGTGATCGATGCCATGTGTTGGTTCTTTAGTACGTTCCACGTAGGTATACGTTGTAGGCCGTTCTGGTGATCGATGCCATGTGTTGGTTCTTTAGTACGTTCCACGTAGGTATACGTTGTAGGCCGTTCTGGTGATCGATGCCATGTGTTGGTTCTCACAGCAAAAGTGTGAAGTCACTGACTTCTTTCAGTGCAGCGCCTTCTGCTGTTAGATGTGGGGTCCGGGGAAATGTTCTATAGGACTAGGTGATCACCTCTGTGTTTCTGGCATTTAACCTTGGCACACTCTGTCCCCACTGTGGCCAAAAGCAGCTGTGCCTCAGTGCCTGCTCCACACTGTCAGAAGGCAGACAGTTTTCATCTGCATAATGTGTGTGTGTGTGTGTGTGTGTGTGTGTGTGTGTGTGTGAATGGAAAATGTACAATCTATGTAAGCGCTTTGGATAGAAGCACTAAATGCACCATTTACAGCATAGCTACTATCTTTTAGACTAGGGGTTCTCAAGGTTTTTGGCTGGGGACCCCCGGAAATGCTTTGGCGAGTTCGACTCCCGATCCCGACGGCCTTTACTGCATGTCACCCCCCCATCTCTCTCCCCATTTCCTGTCAGCCTACTGCCTGTCCCTCTATAAAAAAAATATAAAATAAAGGTGAAAACCACAAAGAAAAATTGATATTACACGAGACAACTAAAAAAAAAAAAAAAAACGAGAAATGTCTGAAACCATTAATAAACTATATTAATGTATGCAGTTAATACCAATTGATAAAATTGTACTTGAGTTAAATGTACTTCAGTAAATGAGTGCACATTTTGATGCATACACACAGCGATATGGATGGTAGCAATGGAAATTGCGGTGGGTTTGGTGTATTGATTGCAAGGGAGCGTGGAACCGTAATCATTGAGAGAGCCCAGCCGGGGAAATTAAACTGTGAGGAGACAGGGGAGAGTGAGAGAAGATATGTATGAGACCATTAAATACACTGATAGATGAGAAAATGTAAATATCGTAGATTAAAAACACTGTCATTCATCATAAACTGCGGGCCAGCTATTGGTTTGTCTTAAGGTTGCATGTGAGTTAGGATTACAGAAAAAAATCACACACGTGTGAACTGAGTGGTGCAATCCCCCCCCCCCCCCGTTCTCTCTCTCTCTCTCTCTCTCTCTCTCTCTCTCTCTCATTCATTAGAGACACAGCACTACCCCTCTCTCTGTTTCTGGCGACCTCTACTGGTATAAATAAGTAACATACTCGTGCTCAAACACACACACACAGGTACACAGGTACACAGGTACATGGACATTGTTGGTTGTAGGAGTGGTTGCACCACTCAAAAATACATTGAGGTACAAATTGTTGGTAACAGTTTTGGGCCAGTCATCTGTTGTGGGTGACCCACTGAGGCCTTTGCGTGAAGTCCGTGAACCATCGAACCATCTGAACCTTAGGTTCAGCTCATTTGCCCATTCCAGGGCCAGTGAGTGCAGTGCTCGATTGTCTGTGATTGGTAATCCTCTTGAGATTTGATTGCTGTCTGTGTAGTTTTAGGCTGCAGGTGGCTGCAATTCAAAACTAGCCATTTTCTTCTCTCCAGAAACACCAACTTGACATGTTTCTTCTCTCCAGTTGTTGCCATGGTCGTGGTACCTCTTGGTAATACACTTAAGTCCCATTTTGCCCTTTATTTGTGTTCCCTCTGGGAGTTTGAATCCAAACAGATTTCTTAATTCTGTCATTCTCCAGTCAATTTGTCTTTGTTTCTCTTTGTCTCTTGGTCTTGAGTCCAATAGGGTTTGTCTGGCTGTAAGCAGTAATGATTAAAAGTAGGAACAATTAAAAGGAATTATATGAACAAAGACCAATGCAACTCATTGATTGTTGCAATGAGTTGCATTGGTGTGGTTTACCTTATAAACTGTTTTGTCCCGACCGACCCTTTGGTGTGGTTTGGTAGATTTGAACTATTTTAAATGTTTCTCAAAATAGTAAAAAAATGGCAAAGAACCACAATGCTGCTGAGATGCTACGTAATAGGTGCTCCGTATGCCTCTCTCTGTTTCTGTCTGCGTGTGTGCGTGACTGCGTGATTTGTTGACACATTGTGTGTCGGGCTTAATAAGATTTGCGCTTTAACTTAATGGATGTCTGTGTCTGTCTGTGTACATGCACGCTTGTGTGTGTCATAGGTTCACTGCATTGTTGTTGGTTGGTAATGGTTGCAAGTAGTTGCATGTTGCAAGGAGTTGAATCATTGGTGTGGAGCGGGCTTAAGAGATTCACAGCTTCATATGCTACAGTATAGAGCGTCGCAGTCCCGCCCCCTCGAGAGACCCGGAAAATAAATCGCCGTTCATTTTCCTCATAGGCATTTCTTAAAGTATTTATTTGAAGACGGTTACGCCGCGGACAAAGCCAACTCGGATCCTGACAAATCATGACATGGTGGCCCGTTGCCAGTGTTGCCAACTGTCGTGGCAGAAATAAGCAAACCAGGCAAGCAACTGTGAATGAATCCATGTTAGGCTGGAAATATGCAGGCTTGGCAACACGCAGCAGATGGATCTCCAGTCGACTACCAGTGTCAGCTACCGGTCGACTACCAGTGTCAGCTACCGGTCGCAATTTTCCCAAGCTATTATTGACCGCAGCCACTACGTGGCAGCTGGTAAAAAAGAAAATTGCAGCAAGGAAAATGTATGAAAGAGCAAGTAAGTAATAGTTGCCCCCCCCCCCCCCTCCCCATCTCTCTAGATACAAGCATCAGATGGGGTCCAGCTGAGTGTCCCAGTGTCTGTGATGATAACAGTGTTGGACGCTAATGACAACACACCAACGTTTTCTAAAGTGTCCTATGAAGTTAACCTCTACACTGATATGACGCCTGGAGAAACTGTAATACAGGTAGGAACACACGCACGCACACCTCTGTTTCCTCTGTTGATGATATTCTGTTGCTGCCATAATGCATGCATGCCTGTGTGTGTGTGTGTGTGTGTGTGTGTGTGTGTGTGTGTGTGTGTGTGTGTGTGTGTGTGTGCGCGTGTATGTAACAATGCTTTGCCATTGCATGCACGTTGTAACTGGCTGCTCTCCCACTGTCAAACTGCACTGGCAGTGTTTATGTCCTTTGTACAAGGTATTCCTGTACTTCTCATTATGTGGACATAAATAAACATTTCAAATGTGTGTGTACGTTTTCTTTTGTGTGCGTGTCCATGCAGCTGTCTGCAGTAGATGATGATGGCGGTCCCAATGGTGAGGTGACCTATCGGATCTTAGCCGGAGATCAGGGACACTTCCTCATGGACAACATGTAAATACTGTCATTCATTGCATCATTATATCGTGTTTTATACTAATTACTGCAGGGGATTGACTGTTCTCTTATTGAATATTAATGAGCCTGAGTCAAGGTTGGCACTCGAATCTTAATTAATGGGCTTGAACCATTCAGGTTTTTTTTTTTTTATATATTAATAATGTATTATTATTATTATTATTATTTTACTTGAAAATATGCGATATGCATAATAAGAGTACTATGTTCATGTTGTGTTTACAATAATTTGAAAGTCCTGCTTGACAGAAGAAGAGACACAGTGACACACACACACACACACACACACACACACACACACACACACACACACACACTCAATGCGCTTCTGAGAGCCTACACAGGTGGAACAAATTAATGAACGAGAGACAGCTACCGAGCAAGCTACACTCTCGTCAGCTGCCTGCGAGCAAGCTTAAGCTCTACACACACCAGGTGTGTGTAGGGCTAAATGTAGGTCTAAATGGGTTTAAGCTAAATATGACAATTATGAGCATTGCTCAAGTTAGCATCCGGCAGTTTCTACATGGGACCTATACTAAACATTTCTAACATAAAACGTTGGTGTACTCAACATGTCCAGGTTCACATTCTGGCAAGTAGACTATTATGTTTATGCCATATATACAAAATGTACATAATAAATGTTACTTTGTCTTTACAGCACCGGGGTCATCACCGTGGCAACGGAGGTTGAATTAACTATGGGAAGGAACTATGCTTTGACCGTGGAAGCCACAGATAATGGATCTGAACCTGATAGGAGGTATGTGACCTCGTCTGTCTCTTTTGTGTCTGTCTCCCGCTATACAGAGAATTTTCTGTGCCTGCTTTTGTGTGTGTGCGTGTGTGTGCGTGCGTGCGACGTGCGTGCGTGCGTACGAGTGTGAGGTGGAATTTCCATCTTTACAGAGTGTTCAGACTCTTGTCATCTTTATATATTTATGTCATCACAGAGCACCCTAGTTTTTGGGTTCAGAAACACTGTGAAAGAGAGTTGTATATGTTTGTAACTAACAGAGAGAGCAGAAGTGAGCATAAGGTAACAGAGAGCAGAGTGGTAATGACACAGTGTCGACATTTGCCAATAAGCAGGAAGTAAATGACACACCATCTCAACACATTCAGCAAATTAATTGACTCTAGACCTATATCTTTGCCATTGCGATTCATTGTGAGATTGTAGATCTGCTATTTATTTTAGTCAAAGGTTGGCCCCAGAATTGGGATGCTATACGTTTTAATTAAGTGGTTCTGAACTACAGGGGGAGGGGGGGAGTAAATCAATCCCACTATAGCATGCAGAGAAACACCTGCCACATTCTTTGAGACTGAATATCTGACCTCGTTTTTACAATTTGTTCTTCAATTCATCTTGCATTTGTATACCTTTATAAGTGTGAACATGTGTTAAGTGTGAGGATTGTGACATAATTTTGAAAGCTGTTATAGTGGCGCCTGCAATTGCATAGAAATGTAAGGACCTTGCGAGCATCTTCAAGGATTCCTCTTGTTTCATTCTCCATGGATGGAATGCCATTATTGTAACATTTATGTGGTCAACACGGGCATCTCCTCCTAAGAGGGTGGATTTGAAGTTATGCTAAGAGCACTATGGAATGGCATGTGTTGCTCTTGGCCTGCTAAGCCCCCACATTGCCTAACCATGCTGTGCTTTCATCTGAGTTGCGGCTTGATGCCACACATGAAAAAGACGGCATTTTCAGTTGATGAAATTGCTTCAAATGCTATTGCCTAGCCTTGTCTCTGTTTCCAAACCTCATGTCTGTGTAATTATTGAAAGCAGAATCGTCCCTTGTGCAAGACATGTTTGTGTGCTCATGTTTGACTGAATGTCTTGAATGTGACTATGATAACACACAACTTCAATTATTATTTGTGTGTGTGTGTGTGTGTGTGTGTGTGTGTGTGTGTGTGTGTGTGTGTGTGTGTGTGTGTGTGTGTGTGTGTGTGTGTGTGTGTGTGTGTGTGTGTGTGTGTGTGTGTGTGTGTGTGTGTGTGTGTGTGTGTGTGTGTGTGTGTGTGTGTGTGTGTGTGTGTGTGTGTGTGTGTGTGTGTGTGTGTGTGTGTGTGTGTGTGTGTGTGTGTGTGTCGCAAATCCTGACAGAAAATTGTCAGGATTTAGAAGACGTGCCGTTCAAATCTCGCTAGTTTTATGTAAACTAGGAAATTAGGGCTTTCATTTGGTATATAGATCGTGCGTGGCCGTCTCTACGGAACGGTATGAAGCGCAAAGGAATTTCGGAAAGTTCGGATTTAGACGTCTATTAAATCCCATTTGCTGCTATGGGGTGATGAACTGAATGAGCAAATGGAATCGCGCACGCCACACGCCTGGCACAAATAACTTCTTTGACTATACAATTATATAAACACAAAGGACACAAGGAAGTGGCAGGCACTCACTTCTGCTGATTATAGGAAAATTACAAAGAGATGCATAGGAGAATAAGGAGAGTTGATGCAGCCTGCACTACGCAGATCTCCATTGAGGCGCGGTGCGCGCCGCTCTTTACCAAACTAATTTGGCATACGGTTTACGGGTGCTTTTAAAATGCAAAAATCGCTTTCCCAAATGTGTTTGACCAAAATAGCAATTTAGGGGAAAGCGTGCCAGCACGCCCATGACCACACATCTAGGCGCAAATACCGGTGTCGGCAAAGAAGATGCTGGACGAAAATACCATTAAGGGACAGAAAGCTCCTATTTTCGTAATTTTCGGGCAGCAGCTGAATTGCGGGCCGCGATACGGGTAAAGGCGGCGGCGAAATTGGAGCCCTATGTCTCTTCCCCTCTCTCTCCTTTCCCTGTATCTCCTCAGACCCTAATAAACAGCATTTGTCAAAACAGGAATTGCTCTCTGTCAGCTGATGCCCAGCTGCAGCCAGATCAATATGAGCAGTGAAACCTTGCAGATTGAGGTGCTTCCAGTGATGTCTTACTGTCTCCAATTTTCCCTAGACTCCCTTTTCCCTCTGGCTGATTATATGGTCGCTACCGTGGAGAAACCTCTTATCTTTATAAATAAATAAAGGTTTTAAAAAACAGACACCAGTCTAATGATATCGATATAATACTGATGCCCTGCCCATGTACAGACAGGCCTAACGTAATTACCCTATGTTACCCATTATGTTGACCAATCATCGTCATTATGATGACGTTATGTCCTGTGGAAGCCATAATTTCTCTTTCTCATTTGGAATGTGTTTCACTCTGGGAGCACACTCAGCGCACCATGTCAGTTTACATGACAGACTGCACTGGCAGGAGAAGCAGACGGTGGGTAACTACTAACTCACCCATTGAAAACACAGTAACTATAATTTAAAAGTTTCATTACAAGTTACAGCAAAGTATAGTTTCGTTATGTAAAGTAACTTAATATAAGGGCGTTAGTTTCAACACTGATAACAACAGTGACAACAAATAATTAAGATATCTCAAACAGATTAAATCTACATGTACAGGTTGGAATATAAATTAATTGCAAGGGGGGGGGGGGGGGGGGGGGGGCAGAATCACCTTCTCTCAGTTTGACCTGAAGACAGTCACAGGTGCATTTTCAGACCTTTTTCTTTAAAGGAAACCAGTGATTTGCTTGTAGATGTGCTACCTTTGCTATTTATTTTATTTGAATCCTGAAAAGTTTTGGATATATGAGGTTTCCACCCGACAAAGATGATTAAACATACCATAGCATATCTCCCTACAGCTCGCCTTGTAAAGCTCACAGTCAGGAGGCAGGTAGGCAGCAATGAGTGACAATATATGTTAATGTGTGGATGGCAAGGACGAGACTATAAGTTCGGGTTCTTGCGATGAAGAAGCTGAAGATCCCTAGGGCTAAAAATGGTTGGAAACTAGACTGGCTTATATCGGCTTTCTAAAACGTCTTGTCAGGAGACTCAGGACAGACTAATAGATAGATATACAGAGAGATAGAGAGATCGATTGAGAGATGGAGAGAGGTAGATAAATGGGAAGACAGACAAACGAAGTGATGGATGGATGGATGGATGGATGGATGGATGGATGGATGGATGGATGGATGGATGGATGGATGGATGGATGGATGGATGGATGGATGGATGGATGGATGGATGGATGGATGGATGGATGGATGGATCGATGGGTGGATGGATGGATGGATGGATGGATGGATGGATGGGTGGATGGGTGGATGGATGGATGGATACGTACTGTAGTTTAATGATACATAGATCATAGATCTGTGACGCGTAGAAACTGTGCAGACCAATAGCAGTGTTTTACCGTTTCTTCACTTGTTTTTTGTGGTTCTCTGCATTTTGGTGTTTGTTTCCATGGGTCTTCTTTTGTCATCTTCTGTGGTGTTAAACTTTGGGCAAGGTTCCAACGGGAGGTTGTGGCCTCATTTGTAGATGTTACCTAACTAATAAAAGTGTTTTTGCGTGAGGCTTCTTTTCAGGCCAAACAAAGTGGATTTTCTGATTGTGGTCCATGCCCTAAAAGTCTCCTGTGTAGAAAGCACAGGGGTTGTAAAGAAAGTAGTTGTTTATATTGAAGGACGAAAACATTCACAGCTGATTTATCGAGACACCTAATGACTGGCGAGACATAGTGTGTGTGTGTGTGTGTGTGTGTGTGTGTGTGTGTGTGTGTGTGTGTGTGTGTGTGTGTGTGTGTGTGTGTGTGTGTATTAGTGGGAACAGCAGACATCAGGTCCTCTTTCTCACTCCTTATTTTACTCTCCCCCTATTCCCTCCCTTTATCCGTCATCTTCCTCTCTTCTTTCGCTCTCCTTCTTTCTCTCCCTTTATCAGTGCCCTTTCTGTGACTCTTTCTTTCTCTCTCTCTCTCTCTTTCTCTCTTTCTTTCCCATCATGATTCAGTACTCTTCCCCAGTCTTTAATTTGCTCGTCCTCTATTTTTCTCCCTTCATCCATTATTGCCATGTCTCTTTTTGCACTCTCCTTCTTTATTTCCCTCTATCAGTGTCCTTACTTTAAATCTCTCTTTCTCTCTTTTTCTCTCTCTCTCTCTCTCTCTCTCTCTCTCTCTCTCTCTCTCTCTCTCTCAACCTGTATGGGGGGAGGGGGGGTAGTCCCCTTCCCTCTCTTCTCATGTGAGAATGGTCCAGTGAAGACAGTCTAATTGCATCAACTGCAGGGAGTGGGAGTATGCGATTTCTTTGTTCTATCACTAACGTTGGATGAAACTCACCCAAAGTCCTGCCTCAGGCATGGGGTATTTTTAAATTAATTATTTGTTTTACTGGGAGCCGGTGAAGAGAAACTTTTTAGTTTTCGTTCAATACTCTGGCTGCAGCATTCTGAACAAGCTGAAGTTTATGTAACACCTCCTTTTTCAGACCAGTAAAAAGTGCATTACAGTAATCAAGTCTACTAGCAATAAAAGCACAAACCAGCTTCTTGAAATCTGACTCTGTCAGGAAGCATCTAACTTTAGATGTAGTCCTTAGATGATAAAAGGCAGCCTTGGAGACATACGTTCTGTGCTTCTGGAAGTTAGGATCGACATCCAAGATCACACCCTCACAGGTTTTACTGACAGAGCTGATAGCAAGATTTGAAACTGGTTCCTTAAACCTTTGGGACCCACTAAAAGAATCTCGGCTTTCACATTGTTTATCTGTAAAATAATAAATAAAGAAAATAAAGTTTGGTCAGCAATCTCTGATATCACTATCAGCCATACTGATTTCTCCCTGAGTTGGCGATCACAGGTTTGCACTTTGCAGGTGTAAAACAGTCATTTTGATTAACAGTAACTGGAAGCTGATCAGGATTGAGCAGCACATGGTGTCTTCTTCTGCTGCTAGCCCATCTGCCTCAAGGTTCAACGTGTTGTGCTTACAGAAATGCTCTTCTGCATACCTCGGTTGTAACGATTGTTAATTTCCCAGTCTGGCCATTCTCCTCTGAACTCCTTTTCACACACAGAATTGCCAATCAACCTGGTACGAATTTACTACGAAACATGTCTGTGGTGCCATAAGACACAAACAAGTATACACTTGTTTGTCTCCATGTTGCCGTGAGGGGAACAGCTGGAGGGTCTGTATCATCACCACTGAGAATGCTATCTGTGTTTTATCTGCTTTGATTGTGTTCACAAGTTGAGGGTGAATCATTGTGGATCATGGGAAAACAAGTTAAAGTTGACATTCATTGTGGCTTTTCCTTCCAACTCGCTACTTGTTTGTATTCATTTGCCATTATAAGGCAGTCATTTTGCCAGAGGGCAAACACATCAATGGGTACCCAACAAATAAACTAAGAAATTAAATTAAAAAATCACAAGCTGTTTACAAGATTGGAAATGCTTCTGTCAATTATAAGTAATTATGGTGACAAGCTATTAAGTAAGTAAGTAAGTAGTAAGTAGTAAATAGTTGTCAAAATGTCAATGAATATCAGCTTGTTCAAGGCCAAAAAATGACTTTGTCAGACTGTGTAATCTCAACTGTGGTTCGCAGCGGATAGCCTTAATTAAGCAATACTCTTTTCCAAATGCAGTCCATCTCAGGCTTCCTTACTAAACACTTAAGCAACACTCGATTCCCCATTCCTCCATTTCCTGAGTGTGCTGTGATTTTTGTATTTTTCCCAGTTTTTCATGTGTTTATGAGGTGACAGTAGTTCATTAGTTCCCTTTGTATTTAGGTTTTCTTCCTGGAGGCTGAAACCTTGACAGTCAAACGAGCCAATGAAAAAAACAGTGATATAGTGACATCACAACATATTCCCCTCCCCAAACCCCTCCCCCTTTGTCATACAATAACAGCTATGGGTGCAGATTCAGTTCAGGTGGATCACCACCCATCACCACCCACCAGGGAAACCAGGCATACCTAATGAACTAGTGGGCATGTCCACATAAAAACGACATTTTAACAAATACTGTTCACTTTTTTTAAAACATTATTCCTCCTTATATAATAATAATGCCTGATGGTCATGTTTTAGGGTGGAAAAGAATTCACGGCACCCCATCTTTAACCTTAGTCATATTCCCTTTACCCTGTGCCAGTACTATTCATTTGATCAATGGTTGCTTATGAGGCAAACCTCAGGAAATACAGTAGCAGTTGCAACCGGTTGTAACGTGAGCTTGATTAGCTATTTTCAGCAAAGAGGGAAAAAAGGAGCAGACCAAGTCAAGACCCCTGGCAGACCCCCAGTCAACAAAATATTTAGGGTTTAAATCGTCCAATATGGCATTATACTACTTAATGCATTCATACCTGAGATACTGTTTGTGGTTTGGGGGAAGGCACATTTCTTGTTCCCTAGCCTGACATAATAAAATGATGGATACCATGGTGAAGCCTGGAATGACTCCATCCATTTAAAGATTTGAGAAAAACCTTGCTATGCTAATACTCCATTTATGATCATTAGACTCGGCAAGACCCACAGAATTTTAGGGGTTACACATTATGCAGTATAACACCATACAGTATTAGTGCAGCCACGATTTGCACATCTACAGGGCTCAATTTAAAATGAAAGAATGTATTCCAGGTTTATTAATGGTATCAAATATGCCATTCTGAATCATGAGAGGCACAAGACTTACCAACATTTAAAGGTATGCCATCGGCTAGCCAAATGGTATTACCGCTGCATAGACGTTGGGTAATTCTAAAAAACAGCAAATGCATTATATGCGGATGGCTGTAACTTAGTTTAAACACAGAGTTGTTGTTTTTCTCATCTTAACACCCTCTTTTGAAGCAATACTTTTAAACTCTAATTGATATCCTCAGAAGCCATTTCTGTTGCCAGCCAATAAACGGCCAAGGAAGAATTTCTTGCCTTGTTGTTAGACAAATTATTACAAGTGCTTCCAAGCATCAACATTCAATTAGCTTCCTTAACCATTCGAATTGAGCAGATAATTAAAAGGACCAGGTATTTTTTTCTCATTATTTTGGCTTCATTCCTGCCTTGATTGATATTGGATTATAGACTTTATAGTCCCAGTGGAATATGTGTTCATAATACAACCTGTTCAACATAGGACATAATAAACAGTAGGCAAACATTCCTGAAATCAATAGTACCAACTTCCAAAAGTCCCATAGCTTGCATTTTAAGGACCCTTCCAGAGTAAACGAAATTGACGCGATCAAAAGAAAGTTTATAAAAACTCAATACAAGATAGAAGGTGATAAGTACTTTTGTGTAGAGAGGCCACGACTCCCACTGCTGTTGACTCAACACTGATATTGATCAGCTAAACACAGCACAGAGGGCTGCAAAAACAAACAGCGACTAGCTATACTCCAAAGTAAAATAATAGACCGTTCACTCTCTCTTACACTTGTCTTTTTTCCCCATTATTCTCCCCTTCTCTGTTCCTGTCGTCACTCTCTCTCCTTCCTTCCAATAACGCCGCTCTCTCCAATCATCCCCCTCCTCTCCTGACCTCCATCGCCCTCTCTTAACGCAATCCTCAACCATTACCCCCCTGCCCTCCTTCGCACACACACACACTCCATCTTCTCTTCTTCTAACTCATTATTTTTGTCCTCTGTCCATTATTCTGCCTCCTTATTAGAGTTCTCATTTTCTGCCCCAACCCGGCCCGGCCTGACATTTTCGGGCCGGGTCGGGCCCAAAACATTATGCTAATTAGTCGGGCCGGGCCGAGCCTCAGGCTCTGTGATTGTCCGTGATTTTTTCAAGAATGTTATTATAATAGCAGTTCTGTTATTTGTGTAATGTGTAGGCTATATAGCCTACAAGTATGTATTTATTATGAAGAGGGCTGCGCTATGGTGATTCACTTGTGACAGGAGGAAGACGGAGGAGTGGAGTGGGAATGGAATGGATTACTAGTGACTGCGCAGGCAGAGAGAAGTGAACGGTGGGGTGGTTGTTTAATGTTTATACCGCTGGCTGGCCTCTGGTTTGCGGCGCACCAAATGAGCTTCAGTTCATAATGCTAAATGTTTTAAAAATCAATCGGATTATCACACGATAGACTGCAACATGACGAAAACAGTTGCCATCTCGTTAAACCCAGCTGGATGCGATTAATAACCTAATCATTAGGCCTAATCAACGTCATATAGTCACCAACCGATCCATATAATTCTGTAGTGTATGATGACCACACAATGTACAGTCCACTGCAGGCTACAGGCTATTTGATTCACAAAATGATTAGTATTATAACCGCCGTCCCTCAGTGCGGGGGCGGCGCTCCTCGTTATATGTATAACAGATCTCTAAGCTGTCGAGACACGCCATAAGAGGGTGTGTGGTTCACTGTCTGTGATTTGGTTTGGTCCAAATGTTCATGGACGCATCATGTACACAACAGTAATATATCTTAGTTGTAGTTAAATACTATATACTGTACATTTGTAGATCTTATGTGCCTTATGTCTGGCCTTTGTTGACCTGACTTATACTCCCTGACCCTATATACTTTATACTGGGCGCCCTCTTCACCAAAACAATTGCAGATATGCAAGCTCTTTTCGCCAAACGTTTCCCCCCCCCCCCCCCCCACCAAAACTAGAGCAATGCTAGGGTTCATGTGCATTAAATGGTTAAAAGAGGAGAGGAGAGGGATGTTGGATGGTTAGAACAGTGGAAGAAAGAAAGAGAAGGGATGGCCAATTGTTCAGCGGTGCGTCCAGCCATCCTTTCATTCCCGTGGAGGGAACATTGACACCTGCCTGGGCTGCAATAATGCACCTAGTACACCATGCACAGTGTACGGTGACTTATGATGCACACAAATGAAAGCAGTTCAACTCTGACCTGGTTCATGCTGACTGCAATTCTACATTAACGGCACGCACACGCACCCCCTAACATGATTTGTGTGTGTGTGTCTCCAGGTCTTCCATCACTACAGTCTACATAGAGGTGTTGCCCCCTAACAACCAGAGCCCACCCAGTTTCCCCCGGCAACATTACAATCTGGAGATCAGCGAGGCGATGAGAACTGGAGCTACGCTGCTTAATCTGCAGGTCTCTCTCTCTCTCTCTCTCTCGCTCTAACCATATACGACAACCCATATTTTTCTGTGTGTGTGTGTGTGTGTGTGTGTGTTTGTGTGTGAGGGGGGCCAAATTTCATATACAGATGTTTACATTTGCTGATAGTGGTTTGATGCACTCACAACTTATAATAATGTTTGTGTTGTGTGTGTGTGTGTGTGTGTGTGTGTGTGTGTGTGTGTGTGTGTGTGTGTGTGTGTGTGTGTGTGTGTGTGTGTGTGTGTGTGTGTGTGTGTGTGTGTGTGTGTGTGTGTGTGTGTGTGTGTGTGTGTGCGCGCGCGTGTGCATGTGCGCGCGTGCAGGCAATGGATCGAGAAGGGGACCCAATCACCTACACCATCCAGAGTGGTGACCTGTTTCAACACTTTACTCTTACAGAAAAGTAAGTACTTGTTTCCTCTCTCAACATTGCAATTAAGGCTGTGATTCTTTGTATCATTACATCTTATGTGGGATCGACTTTTCTACCACTATGGGAATGACATGCTCTCATCGCCGTGCTCAGTGATGACGTTTTGATGTCTAATCACGTCTCCATATATTTACAGATGTTAACCACTGGCCGAGCCCCTTAACTACACAAAAGTTATTCCAAAAATAATAACCACATAATAGTAATACAGACAATAAGTAATTACTTCCTGTGAACGAAAATGTGATGTGTGATGATGTGTAGAGGTACACATGAATCTCGATTAAATTCACCTGTTTGATTCCCATACTATCTGCGCGTCCGTCCAAACACAGCTGCTACTGATTACAGAAATCCGCCGTTTTTAATACCATTCAAGATGACATCCAGAGAGTGTATTACTCGGTTTAAACTTCAGCAGCACGTTCGTGCGTGCGTGTGTGCGTGCGTGTGTGCGTATTCAAGCATACTATCTCTGAGAACATTGTGTCACTATCATGTTCCTGTGAGCCCATCAAAGCATCCCTAGAATGCAGATGTGAAGGGCTTTCAAAATCATTCATGCTGGAAACATCAAACGTCCAGATTGGTTGAAGCTCAAGTTTTAATCATCTCTCTGTCACTCTCTATCTACTGTATCTATTTCTATCTCACTCTCTCTCCCTCTCTGTTGTTTCTTTTTCGTTCACTCCACTCACTTTAGTGTGTTTTATAGATCATTGCTTTCTTCTCTCTGCTCTCTTTCCCTCACTTTTCAGTTCCGTTCCCTGCAACACTTCTCTGCTCTGCTCCCCGCACCCACTCCATGTATGGATATCTAAGGGTGGCAACGGGGGCAGTATCTTGAGTGTACAGGGTTTGATGAGAGCCCAGAATGTTCTGACATATATCCATATATGGAGATCTGCGTATGAATACGTTCTTAATTAGCCATGCGTCCGATGCGAGACACGTATCTATACGTTTCGAGCACTTTTTTATTGATTACTTTCAATCGCCTTTCTACACACCCGGACAATAGATCAAGCAGCCCCGATTTATCCCACAACACTGCGATCACGTGATAAAAAAAGCCTCTCCCCCTCCCTTCCTGAAAACAGGACGGGAGGGGCGCATTGTGTAGAATAGTTTCTGTAAACGTAATGGCGGTGCCCATGCGAGCGTACATACAACTCCAGTCAACAGAATCACACTGCATAACATCCGATCGGCTTGTCTCCACCCCTCCTCCTCTTTCTCCCTCCTCCCCTCCCCTCCTGTTTGTTTCAGGGAGGGGAGGTCGTCTTTTGTGTAGTGTCTGTCGGAACATGGCGGCTCCCATGGACACCATCATAACAGATCTAAAGTCGGTCAGATTCATGTCTCCTTTCCTTCCACCAATGCTATCAGCAGTAGCATCCGAGCTTCCAAGGCTGAGGAAATCGTTAGCAAGCTTTGTGTTAATAATGCTACAGTGTCACACAAAAGCATTACAAGTAGCAGATCCGCAAGCTCGAAACACGGCTCGATCTGATACTTTTGATATTTTCTAAACATGAATTAAGTGAGTGGCAAAGTGAGTTTAACGTTGTTTAAAGTCGTTTACAGTAATACAATCAGATAGGACTTTTTTGTTTGGATTTATGGGCTGTCAAGGCAGAAAGTAGTTTTTTGCCACTTAGTAGGCGTTCCCGCATAATTTCCGGGTATAATGATGATGTCATGCAGCGCATACTCTCTATACTGAAAAGTAACGGTTTTGGACATAGGATGTTTCCACCCGTCAGAGACGTTATACACCTAGTATGCACGCATATTACTGAGCCTCTGAATGGATTACGGAGCATTGTGGGACAGCCACATACCAGGTATGTGGCTCGTCTTTGAAGAGGTTTTGATTGTGTGACATTACACCATACAAACACCCTCTTTTAGTCAAAAAAGAAAACCAGATTTTGGTTGTAAAAAAACATGTATGCAGAGCTATGCAGAGTGCATGACACCACCAGAGTTTCCATGGTTAAGCTTAAAAAATGGTAATAATAATAATAATCTTTATTCGAAGGATATTTGTCTTCACAGTCTGTTCAAACACCCACATCAAAAACAACACATAGCACATGACACCAAGACAATACAAACAACGTTGGTCCCCCCTGTACAGCACAATCCTATCTTTTTCCATGGCAAGTTTCTTTGTCCAGATGGCATGAGCTTAAAGAAGCGATACAGGGGGTGATCAGTATCATTCATTTTGATATTGAAAGTGCTAGCCGTGTGATGGCCTTATTATTAATTTCAGAAAGTGTGTGTATAGGAAGTCTGATGATCTTAGAAGCAATGAAAAGTTTGTTTCTGTTGGGCATGGACAGTAGTAGTGTAGAAAAATGCAGAACAGTACAACAGAATAGGATAAATAATGCTTTTGTACAATAATAGCAGAAGATGAGGAGCAAGATAATGATCTTAACTCACGGATTACATGGAGTCTTTGCTGAAACCGTGACTGGATAGATGTAGTGGTAGTTCATGGCTTTTAAAGGTAGTCGTGATTGTACCATAGAGTTATAAAGGATAGAGTGCGGACTGCCCCGGCCCCTGCTATTCATTTCGATGGAAGTTGCTCAGTGGCGTTTTGAATCATCCGGTAGAACGGTCTACTTTTGGGCACCAAATGCGGAAGTGCAAACGAGCGCTCAATGTTAAACCCCATCGGCACGGGGTTTCCTCGTCATAATTGCACGGGTCCGCCTGTAGTCCCTGCTCTGAACAGTAGGGTCGAGAGCTTCCCTGGGGGCTTGGGATTGCACATAAAGTACTTCCTTGTATTGTACAGTATGTACTGTATGTATAATTATCCACTTAAACCACACATGGGAACCCGGCTTCCCATAGCCAGATGCACAGCTGTTCAGAGGTCAATAAATCAATACAGACTAAATCAAACTACAATTTCAATGTTGATTCTGTTCCAGGGGCCCTACAGCATAATATAATCAGCTGCTATTGTATTTTTCATCCATACATTAGTCTAATTTATAAGCATTTAAAAAAATAGTGTGTAATATTTACATAAGAACAACCAACATTCAAACTCTGGTAGAAACACTTTCCAGTAAGCTAGCCGAACAAATCAAAACGAAGAGGAGATTCTGCTCTTTCAAATAAGACCAACCTCGATGCGACGTATGCATTCTTGAAATTCCTTCCTTGGGTGTTCAGATGAAAACCAAGCTGATAGACAGTGGGACACGTCCAATCACCGCTGTGGGAACACTGCCACTTCCATCCCATTGGACGACAAAGTATTTGGGCTGAGTCAAGTGTGGTTGTGATGGATCAATTCTATATGCCTAGAGATTTCCAAGGGTGGGTCATTAGGTATACAGTTATAGCCCAAAGGATGGTCAAATTAGGTCTGTGCGTAGCGTACCAGCACCAGCTGATTAGACTCAAGGGCTTTGATTACGCACTGGTCGTGATGCAGCAGGCATACAACTGCAGTACACACTATACACACAGTCTATTCCTCTCTCTGCATCATTTGTTGAATGTTTTATGCACACATATCTTATTTGGCAATTTATTGTTTTACAAACATAAAACCGATTTTGGAGTAGAAAATGCTCCATTTGGAGATGAAATGATGATATTTTGTTGTTTCTTGTATTTATACAGTGCGCAATGGTAGAATATACAAATGACCATATATTATGGGGAAAGGCTTCAGAGTGTATAATTAAGCAATATTACACGAGAGGGTGTGGTTTAACGTGAATATTGCCACGACAGTGATGCGGTCAGGAACGAGATGTAGTCGAGTTCCGCAAGCATCACTGCAGTGACAATAATCACGTTAAACCACACCCTCGAGTGTAATATTGCAATTATACAACAGTTACCCTTAAAACTAAGAAAATAATTGTATGGGCGAGAGCGCCAGACAGAAAGAGTGCAACACTTCTGGGCTGGACTTTGTCATCTGGCAATCTAATTCGCTATTCAAGGGCATCAGAATAATGTGTTCCAGGACACACACACACACACACACACACACACACACACACACATACACACATACACACACACACACACACACACACACACACACACACACACACACACACACACACACAACACACACACACACACACAATATCTATGCATGTCATATAGCTTAGTGCTTGCCATGAAACTTAATGATCAGCAAAGATGAACCCCTCATGTTATTGCTGACCACATGGCATTTCCTCAGGCATCACCCAGAGGGTAGCCTGGAACTCGCCTATGTTTTCTATGGCATAGGCAGCTCCCGGCAGGATCCGCCGGGAGAAACTATGCGCAGCTGCGCGACATGAGACTAATTACTTAGAGCGACAGAGAGAGAGGAGTGTGTGTGTGTGTGTGTGTGTGTGTGTACATGTGTGCGTGTGTGTGTCAATTTAACAAAGGTGCAGACGATCAGAAATCAGCAGAGAGTGAGCGATGTTTGCGCTACTCTATGCCGAATTGAAGTGGACTCGGACCCAGACTTTTTTTTCCTCCCTGGAAATAAAAACGCCTGGGTTTCCGAGGCTACCCAGAGGGTAACTTTCCATTTGCACAACTTATTTTAAAAATCGAATTGAGAGATTGCCATGAATCTCTCCGAGTGCATTCGTGTTCCCCGGAAGTGAAATATATACTTTGCACACAATACGTCTCATAATCTGGGCGTTACATTAATTAAACATATCAGCCATTAAGAGAAGGCTTTGCAATGCCATATCTTCAGTTCTATCGTACACTCCTCCCTCTCTTCCCATGGAAGAGGCAGTCCGACATTGAATTATTACTTATTTGATACATTTCATTGTCACTCACATATTGCTGGTTATAGAGAACTTTAAATTACAGCAATCACTTGAATGGTCTGGTCTGGTGTGGTTATTGAGAACGCAGATCAAACAACATTATATTGTCTTGTATCAATGAGCTTAACTGGCAACTGTTGAAAACACCATTTATTGACACAAGGAATTAACTGTACAATTACATTCATACTCACTTAATTCAGAAGTGCTGGTGTTCAGCTCTATCGGACACATCCCGAACTAGTAGTGATCTGAAGATCACTACACTGACCTCATCAAACCCTGGATAGCCATACATACAGACTGGATCATCACCTAGATCTGCATAAA